>NC_052526.2:23800683-24100683 GCF_016746365.2 Drosophila yakuba
TCTAACGCCCACAAACCGCCCAAAGCTGCCACGCCCACACTTTTGAAAAATGTTTTGATATTTTTTTATTTTTGAATTAGTCTTGTAAATTTCTATCTATTTGCCAAAAAACGTTCGGCCACGCCCACTCTAACGCCCACAAACCGCCAAAAACTGTCCTTCGCACTTACACTAGCTGAGTAACGGGTATCAGATAGTCGGGGAACTCGACTATAGCGTTCTCTCTTGTTAAATTTGCATTTATAATGAATAACGTTTTGACCTCTATTATTTCCGTTATAATGTTTTTCGTCTAATTGTTCTATTCTGCCTGTTTTTTTAAAGGGATTCTTTGATTTTGCGCGTGTTAAGGGTGCTTGTCTAAATTTTGTGTCGATTTCGAAATCCTGTCGTTTTTTGTTATGATTTTTGATTTTCATTTCTTTAATCATCTGGGTATCATAAGTAGGTGTGTCTGCGTAAAGAAGGATGTTAGCCGGTATCTGTCTGGTTGTGTTATGTTTAGTCTTGTAGTTGTATATGTATAAAATTGTTTCTATTTGTGGTTCTTTATTTTCTCTATTGTTTTCAGTATTGATAATTCTAATTTTTTCATTTATGGTTTTATGAAGGCGTTCTATATCTGCTATTTCTGTTTTACTTGTGGTAATATCTATTTGTATGTCTTCGTTGTTTAGCCAAGTTTTTAAAGAAGTGATTATAAACGCGGAGTCCTTGTCTGGTTTAATTTTAATTTAATTTTTTCCCCTGTCGTTAAAAATTCTAGTAAGGGCTCGTTTTGCCTCTAACCAATCTCTACTGTTTGTTTTAATAAGTGAAGCAAATTTTGAATAAACGTCTATACAAGATAAATACTGTTCGTTGTCAATAGCATAAAAGTCAATAACATAAATTTCGCGTGGGTTATTTGTCTCTGGAGTTATTTCGAAAACTAGTTTTGTTGGTCTATGTTCTGTCTTTGCAAGGTTACAGACTTCACAATCATTGATAATGTTTTGAATTAGTTTATTATAATCGGGAAAATAGTGAGTTTCTTCAAATAATCGTATCATTTTTTCAATACCGGGGTGTAACAATTAAGAATGTTGAGTAATAATGAATTCTTTAAATTCAGGATAAGATTTTATGTCTTTTAACATTATGATACTTTTCAGAATTTTCACGTTACTATGTGGGTTAATGGTTTCTCGATATGCTTTTTGAAAAACTAAAAAGTCTTTATCGTTTTCCAGGTAAATAACACTGCTATTATTTAAGAAGTATTTAATAAGGATATCTTTTGCCTTTGCCAGGGTCATGTCAGTGTATTTGATGGTCAGTTTTATTTTGGAAAAGTATTTCGTTGTCTCTACTTGGTCTACGCTATCTTTTATAAATTCAATTTGTCTTGCAAAATAGTTTATGGGGTTTTCTGTAATTTCAATGTAGGTTTCGTTGCTTTCTGATGAACTGTGTATTGTTGCTGCTGTTGAAATATTTTCTTCTTCGCCTACCATGTTTTCTTCAATTTTAACGCGAGATAAAGCGTCTGCTACATGATTAAGTTTACCTTCTAAATATTTGATTTTGAAATTATATTCGCTAAGTCAAATTCGCCAACGTTGTAGTTTTATGTTAGGCTCTTTAATATTATTTAGCCAAACAAGGGGTTTGTGATCGCTCAAAATCTCAAAGGGGACTCCATATAGATATGGGCGGAAGTATTTGGTTGCCCTTTTTCAATAGTGCTATAATTTTGTTCATGATCATTTAATGTTCTACTTGCAAAGCTTACTGGCTTATTGTCTTCTGATAACACGGCTCCTATGGCGAAATTGCTGGCGTCAGTAGTGACTTGAAATGTTTTTGTGAAATCAGGGCAAATCAAAATTGGGTCGTTCATTATGAGTGTTTCCAATTTTTCAAATGATTTATTGTATTCTTCGTTTCTTGTGTCTATTTTAGCTCCTTTTTTTAGAAATATTGTCAGAGGTTTTGCAATCTTTGCAAAGTCTGGAATGAACTTACGGTAGTATCCGCATAAACCTAAAAAGATTTGATTTCTTTTGGTGTTTTGGGAGAGGAAATTTTTCGATTGCCTTAACTTTCTCTTTATTAGGTCGTATGCCTTCTGGACTTATAATATGACCTAAGAAATTTGTTTGCTTTTTTAAAAATTCGCATTTGTCCAATTGGAGTTTAAGATTGGCTTCTTTAAGTTTCTCAAAAACCTTCCTCAGAGAGTCTAGGTGTTCGTTCAGAGATGTTGAATAGATGATCACATCATCTAAATAAACAAGGCAATGCTTATTTATAAGGTCTTTTAGGACGTAATTCATGCACCGTTGGAAGGTTGCAGGAGCATTTTTTAAGCCAAATGGCATGCGAGTGTACTCATAGTGACCATGTTTGGTCGAAAACGCCGTTTTTGGTATAGACTTAGGGTCCATTTCGATTTGATGAAAGCCTTTTGCTAAGTCAATTCTAGTAAAATACTGGCATTTTTCTAATTTGCCTAGTATTTGGTCCATGTTAGGAATCGGAAATTTATCATTTATTGTTATTTCATTTAGATTTCGATAGTCCACGGCCAACCTGAATTCCGGTTTGCCAGAGGCATCCATCTTTTTGGGGACAATCCATAATGGACTGCAATAAGGGGAGTCGCTTTCGCGTATAATGCCTTGTTTTAACATTTCCTCAATTTGCTTATTTACTTCTGCTTCGTAGGAAAACGGGTACGAGTAAACTGGGTTTTCATGAGAGTTTTTTATATCGTGACGTATTATACTTGTGAATGTAAGGTTTTTATTTTTGGAATATTCAATGTCATTGAACTCTTTTAATAAATTTGTAAGTCTGTATTTTTCCTCACTATTTAAATGTTCTAGTCTATATGTGTGTTCTGAGTCTATGTTGTTGTCCATGGCATAGTTTATTTCTGATGTAAAGTTGTTTTCTTGTAAGAGTGCATTAAAGTTTTCCGAAGAGTTCTCATCACATGGATCTAGTTCTTTGTGAATGAATGTAATTTCGTTAATTATTGTTTCTTTCCGAGAGTAGTCTATTAAACCGTTATTCTCCATTAGTATTTTTCTTCCTAACAGAATATCATAATAAGGTGAAAATGAATGAATATAGAATTTTTGCGTTTGTTGAAAAAGCCCGTTGCCTGGAAGGTCTACATATTTATTTAATTTAGAATAGCCTGTCATACTTCGGACAGTTATTTGCTTATCTTTAACTTGAAGATTGAAAAAGTTTGAGCTCATCAAGTTTATCGAAGAGCCAGTATGAACTATGCCTCTATATCTGTGGTTATTAAACATGATCTCTATGTATTGGTGGGATCCCAGGCTGGTATTGAAAAATGTTGATATTGCTGATCTGTAAACAATTCTGTCTGAGTATTCTGTAATTGATCTTCGTGGAACTGTTCGTCGTTATTAATGTAGTGTTCAGTTTCGTTATCGTAATCTAATTCGTGCTGGTGAAAATTTTCATTTGTCTGCATACGCGATTGTTCGCTGCTTTCTCTAAAACGCTTATTTGGCACTCTTGGTTGTTGGGGGGGCTGATAGTAGTTTCGGGTGTCGTTTTGACGGTCCTGAAGTAAGTCTGTTCTGAATCCGTTGTATAAATTTCTGTACTGATTAAGTTGCTGTTGTCTGGTCGGAGGAATTTGTCTAAGAGGGGTTTGATTGTTTACGTTAGTGTTTTGGGTCTGTGTGGGATTTAATGGAATAAAGGGGCGAATGAATCGTTGGTTGGGGTGAGTGTTTTTGATTTGGTTAATGTTTGTATGTCTATAGGTGTTAGGTGAATTTGAGTTAAATTTTGGCTGACTATCGAATGTTTTTGAAATTGGGTCTTCGTATAGACCTTCTTGTTGGGCGGTTTGCCTTAGTTTTTGAACGGTTGAAATGTCATACCTCGCTAAGGTCATGAACAACCTATCGGGGAGTGAGCGTTGAATTGTATTTTTTATTGTGGTTGCCATTGCTTGTGTACCACCATATTATTTCGGTCATTCTCTAATGCTAACTTATTTATAATTACACTGGACTTATCTTCTAATTGTTCACAGAATAGACGTAAGTTACCCTTAAAAGGTGTGTGATACAATCTTCCTAGTAGTTCCTCCAGGGGCGTCTGAGTCTTGAATTCCGTGATTAGGGCGTCTCTTAAAGTTGTCCATTCTTTGTGCATTCCAAATTGGGTAACCTTTTCCGCATCTCCGACAATTTGAAGTTCGATGGCTTCAAATATAACCGCCTTCTGTCGAGCGTCGTTTGAAGGGTATAAGTTCAACAGGTATTCGATACGTCTGATGAACGAGCTGAGATTTGATGGGTATCCAGAGAATTTCGGTACTTGGCGTATTTGCCGAAGTGAGTCATATTTTCCGATGGTAATTCCATTTTAGTTTTATTTATAAGTTAGTTTCTGTTCTTGTTCACAGACTGCTGCAGTATGTCGAGACTTATGCCTTAAGTGAACTGCACTGTTTTAACTTTTTATTGTTTTATACAATAGTAGCGGTCGCACTTTTAGTGGGCTACTGTTTTTGTTCACAGACTGCTACAGTATGTCGAGACTTATGTCTTAGTGAACTGCACTGTGCGCCTATTAATTGTATTACACCTTAGTGGAGGTCTCACTTCACGAAGCGGTCCACAAAATTAGGTCTTTAAATTAACTCCGATCGCACAGGTTCTTGTGCGGTTACCGATTTTAGTCACTTTAAACGAACCGAAATCACTTTGTTGCGGCCAATTCGCGGGTACAATCAGAAAAGGTTACTTGGTCGTACAAGTTTCCTCTTTTCACTAGATTGTCAGAGGATAACGAGTTTACTAGGACTTTTTTTCAGTATCCTACCGACTGCGCCAATAATTTTTTTTGGTGATAGATTTAATGAAAAAAAAATATATTTTCCTTTTTATACTTAATCACACAAATTATAAATTCTCTGAGCTAGCCGTTGCAATTGGTAGCGAGCAGAAACAAGGAAAAAAGCACACTATGAAGACTAAATTTATATTTTATTGATCTTCATTTCCGTTTTAATTGTTGTTAATAAAAAAAATTCGTTTAAAATAATCGATATTAATAGTTTATAAGGCATATACACCTAAAAAAACAAAAAAAAAGAAACGCTTTTGTAACGCTTACAAACTAAATACATATCTATTAAAATTATATATATCTTTTTACTTTATACATACCAATTTACCATTGTTATTATTCCCGCTATTATATAGCCCCGCCTGTATTTATGGCCCTACGAATTTAAGTTAATTAAATTGTCTGATACCGAAAAATGAAACACTTAGTCTGCAATATTGCGTGATTAAGACCAACACGCACACTCATTCACTGAAATATTTTTTGCGGTGCGTTTTATTGCAGAGGTGTAACCAATGCAACCATTTTTTCACGAATAGTATAAATTCGGTAATAACATCACATAAATAGTTGCAAAAGGTGTTGGCAAAAAGTTATTATTATTCCAAAATGCTGTCTTATTCTTACAACTTCCTATGCAATATTACTGGTTCTCCTATATTAAAAATCAATAGACTTATACCGGATCAATACTTCTGGCTGTTAATCCTTATAAATCCATTAATATATACAATACGGTAAGCTTAAAGCAAAAACATTGTAAAAGGATTTTTGTTTTATATTATTTTACAGAGGGCGTCCTGTGCAATTTTTTTTTGGAATAGAAATACTTTATTGAACCGGAGACGCTAGACAGTTAAGTTTTTTTTATTATATAACATTTTCTTACTCACCAGTGAGATAGCGAAGTTCATTATCTCAGCCAACATCATTCGGTAAAGATTCCTTGGTCGCAGAATATTTTTACTGGATATATGTACAGCTGAAGCGTGTTGATTATACGATTTTATTGGACCGAGAATAGATAAGGCGAGCTTCTCATTGAATAGAGAAAAACCCCATATTTAATTGACCCGTCGGGAGAATTTGTGTTTTAATTTTACATTTTTATATATTCTATTCAATGGGAACTGGAGCATATAATTGAATAGAGAAAAACCCCATATTGAATTGACCCGTCGGGAGAATTTATGTTTTAATTTTACATTTTTATATATTCTATTCAATGGGAACTAGAGCATATAATTGAAAGCTCGCCTAAATAGGTTTGTTAAATATCTAATATTACAAAGAAAACTGTCTGTCTGGTCTATCTGCTGGTGCAGATGGTGCAGAAAATTAATTCCCACGGGCCCTTTTTTCCTATTTATACCCGTTACTCATAGAGTAAAAGGGTATACTAGATTTGTTGAAAAGTATGTGACAGGCATTACGAAGCGTTTCATATAAAGTATATATGTATATTCTTGATCAGGATCAATAGCCGAGGCAGCGCAAGTTTGTCGATACATGTTGCTACGCCCACTCTAACGTTTTTTTTAAAATGTTTTGATATATTTTTATTACAGCTTATGTTTTGTCTTGTATATAAGACATAACCTAATGTTTGATCAGGGGAAAGCCGAGAAACGAAAATTAGTTTCATTAGTGAAACCACCGAGAAAAGTTTTGGCATTGCAGATTGTGTTTCTGAAGGGTCAACTTATGCCGATAGTGCCGATTGATATAATAACACGGAAATCTGATTTAAAGTTTAATTTTCCTAATGACAAAACTAAGGAACTACGATTTAAAATGATGACAAAGAAAATGATCTCAATGACATACCTCTATTCTGAAACTTTTACACGTGTTCTCAGTTCCAGAAGTTGGGGATTTTATTTTATGCTGAGTATACTAAAATAATTATTAATCGCGCACTGATTGTACTTGAGTCCAATGTTCAATAAATTACTCAATTAATTATGACTTAAAAGATGGAAGTTTAGGTACCCTACGGGAATATGTACCCACCACGGGAATCTAGATCGTCAGACCTAAAAAATCTATTCCTTACTGAATACGACAAAAAAATCCTACCGTTGGGCACCAATTCTGTTACGTAAGCGTGATACGTATGCACGTGTCCTGAAGAAGGCATACCGAGAATTAATATTACAAGTGCCTGTAAAAATAATTACATTCATACCGCTCGTCAGTCAGCAGTCCTCGCTGCTCTACAAGCTAAGCTGTTGCTTGTAATGTGTAACGTAGTGCGCCACTGTTCTCAATACAAGAAGGAATTATAACTCCTCGCGTTAGGCAGGCTTTCGAGGATCTGAGCTGCGGGGCACGCTTTAGATTCCGGCTCTAGCTCTTCGGCTTTGGGGGTGGTGGTCTTGCTCACCCAGATCTCGGACACGGACTACACATCACTATTAATAAAGACAAGAATTGAGCGTGCTTGCGGCAAAAAATTGGAGCTAGAACTAAACCGAAAGAAAATAAATAAAATAAATTCTAGAAAAAATAAAAGTTAGGAGAAAGGACGAAAGATAGAGGAAAAGACAGAGAGGAAACTATCATTTGCAAAGACACGGGTGTTGTTGTGCTCGCTTGAGGCCCACCCAACCTATGATCATCTTCCGCAGGAGCATGGCTCCGATGATCCTTTGAAACCTTACGACCGTGGAGTCATCAGTAGAGTCGGTAAAGGAAATGTTTAGTTGCTCATGATTTCGTTAAACATTAAATTTAATAAACATAAAGTAATTAAGACTAACATCGTATATAGGTAGTTTGATTATAAGCTTAGGTAGTTATAAGAATATTTATGTATCGCATGATTTAATAATATGTAGTAAAAATGTGGGGATTTAGATATAAATGTTAATTGTGATAAGAATTAAATTAATAAGAAATAGTTTCGATTAACTAATTTAATTCATTGGTAGACAACTTCTCGTTTAACTCCATTGTGAAATTTCTTGTAATTAAATTCAATTAAACTTCATTATAATTCACGACAAATTTAAAAAAAAATATTTAATTTATTACAGCGATAGCCAAATTTCAGTTGTTGCGGCATTTAATTCGTTTCTCAACTTCTTTTATGTCATTGCCATTTAATACATTTCTCTTAAGTTTTGAGTTAGCACTTAAAACAAGGTTATATCAACTCACGCATCTTATCAATCGGCGAAAGATCGATCTCCCTCGAAGGTGTGCTGAAAATTGTATGGCTTTGGCAGGCCACTTTGGGGTTTTAAGGCATTAGTTTAAAGAAAAGAGTCAGAAAGGCATTCTTCTACACAATTCGTTTCACTTCGCAACAAGAGAAATTTTCTTAGATTTTAACTAACTTTACTTAAATTATAAGAATAAATGTATTCAAATTTTTCAGAGGTTTTTCATTAACTATTAATGGCTTCTATTACCAGAATCAAATTCACAAAACATTTCATATGAGTGTCGTAAAAGTTAGGTAACTCGATACAGGTTATGACCAATTTGTGGCGAAAATGGCAAGAAATTTTAATTCGGCAGAACTGGGTTAAAACCCATTTAATGGTTTTGATTTAATGCACAAGAAAATTAAATCGGATGCTCGGATCTTCACTACCCCTTGGGGTTAGGTTCACTTTCTGAATCTCTTTAGGTTAATCCCACATGGGCACTGTGGTCAACTGGGGTCAAAATTATTGGGTCACTTTTGGCACTGCCAATTTCCATAAAATGTTCCATAAAACGCCAAAGCTGGCCACTGCGGGCTATTGCGCATGCGCGCTGTTGGCCAATTAAACTGCACTTGAGGTTATTTGCCGATCACTCTCCTACTGCTGTTGCTGCTGCTCCCTTAGTAGTCCATCCTGCCCCTCCCAGGGTGCTCCTCGGGACAGGACGCAAACTCGGCTTGCTGGGCTAGATCCGCTGGTTGAGGATGGAATATAAGGGTTTTCCAGACGGGCCTATGGCACTGGTCAGTCCGCCGCCTGGTTGCCTCCGTGGACACTCTTTCCGTGACCTGGGCAACAAAAGGTTATGCATCTGTATGCTAATGAAAACGGCTTTACTAACTTGAGTTTGGTTAAGCTTTCGCCGAATACTTTTTTTCCCGCCACCAGATTTTCACAATCCGCGTGGACACTGGCACTATGGGATTATTATATATCTTATCGGCAACTGCAACGATTTGCACTCTACCGGATCTCAAAAGGAATAAAATTTAGCACGGAAACGGATGGAGTCGCTTAGCACTTTTTCTTTGCCAAAGCATAAAAATTTCCTAATCAGACTAAAGCTTTCCAGATCTTCCCTGGCGCATCCATGAGCTATCTGGTATTTGTGTCCAAAACTCTGTTCTGGCAGAAATGCAGCTAGCTAATTAAAAATGCATGTGCATTAAAGCTCAGCTTAAACTACGTAAAGCTTTTACTGAAACGCATCGACGTTTATCACATAATTTAGTGCATACTTCTAGGCAGAAAATGTTTATATCTTTTATTGTTTATCAAAAATGTATTTAGCGGCTCTTCAGTCGCCACTACATGCTTGAGAACGCTATAGTCGAGTTCCTCCTCAGATACCCGTTACTCAGCTAGTGGAAGTGCGAAGGCGAAATTTTAAAACTGACAGTTTTATTTAGTTTTTCAGTTAGTGTGGGCGTGGCAAAAAGATTTTTGGTAATATTTGGCATTTCGTCTGACTCAACGCATCGTACGCAATTTGTATTATGACGTAATTTTATTTATTTTTCTCTTTTTATCAGGCGCTTATAAAACTCTCCTGTCTACGGCGCTATCCGGGCCGGGCTACGTGTATTGATGAGTATTGTATTGTTTTGTACTATGTGTATTGATCAGACCTGTTAAGCCCCTGCACTATGGGGCGAACGACCATTTTTAATGGTTTTAAAGCTTTAATTCGTGTATGACGATTAACAATAGATGTGAAACATAAATATATTTATTACAATAAAATTCTAGTACCTTGAATTTGGGTTGTTTTTTTTTTTAAGGCAAGACCACGCCCATTTTTCCTCAAATATATTACTATTTTTATCATGAACGTAAATCAAAAAACAGAACTTAAATATGTTGCTTCGTTCTCGAGTTATTAATTAATTCCACAAAAAGTGGTCGTTCGCCCCATAGTGCCCTGTATAGCTTTTTGGCGAATAAGTTCCATTTTATCCGGAAGGCTTAACACGGGTTCTAACTTTCAATGCTACTTTTAATAAGTGACCTAATCTCTCCGAAGCTTTTGGAAATAATTGCTGACTTTCGGACGATATAACCCTGGTAATGGTTTGCTCTATCATATCTTGAATTGTATTATAATCCACCGCTTGAGTTCGACGTGAGTCTAGAAATACCCTCACGGTGGTTGGTACTTTGAATCGCATCCAATACAGAACGCGTAGCACCACTGGTATTCAAAGGAAGTGGTTCCGGTATGATGGCAATATTAGCTCTAGCTAACTGGGCTAGAGCTTTGGCTAAGTTCCTAGTAGTTACTCCACGCTGAACCGGCGCTGTCGGCACAGGCAATGGCTGCGCTCGGAATGACGAACTGTTTCCAACCAGCTACAAGAATAACAACACGAATTCTCTTGTAACCAGGCTTCTACACAATTTTTGTGAAAGATATGCTTTCATATATTGGTGTTATCCTTAACCGTTGAGCAAAGGGCGCAATTATCCTCCACATTACCTTCCCAAGAAGTTATGGAAGGCTTATTAACTAAGGGCAATGCTTGTTATCTTAATTTTTTTTTAGTTTTATTTTCCTGAATTTGGCATTTGGTGGCAAGTTATAAATCGGGTAAATTGTATTAGCCTGCCGTATCTATAACTAGCGTTGATGACTGGATTATTGAAAGTCTGATTTCCCGATTGAAACGAGTGCGTTGACTAACTTTCTACAGGTTTCTGTTCGGCAAGTGGAAGCATTAAAGTGCATCCTCATAAGCTCCAGACAACTGATACTTCTAAAATGTATTTAAATGTATTGATATCCGATCAGAGTGAAATCATCAATATTCTTTAAGTGCTCGACCCTTTCGTTTGCACATAAGTGACAGGTAGCCTACCCAAACCCCTACCAATGAACAAAAGAGCATTGATAATTAGGGACACAAGATTTCCGAATGGCTGAAGTTAGGCTAAATTCATGGGTTGATGTAGAATCCTTCAGGTTTTTCGGTTTGATATCCGCGTCCGAATAGCAACATCGTAGGCCCTTCAGCGGGATATATAATAGCCACCCACATACCATGGTGTTTAATATTCCGACCCACATTAAACGTAATCTCCCTACTTAACGATCTGTAACGTGTGCTGCGGTATTGAGCGGTATCCATTTGCCAGCTGCTTCTCCTTAATCTTATCCTAAAAAGCAGTTCTCTCATATGTGGAATAGGACGTTCGTCGGCTGTGCGCGGCGATTATATAAAGCGTTGCTCCTTCGACGCCTCCTAATCCTGTTCAACAAACCGGACCATGCCGCCACAAACGATATCTAAACAAAAGAGAACGCTATAGTCGAGTTCCCCGACTATCTGATACCCGTTACTCAGCTAGTGGGAGTGCGAGTCTTCAACACTGACAGTTTTTGGCGGTTTGTGGGCGTTAGAGTGGGCATGGCAAAAAGTTTTTTTGCAAATCGATAGAAACTTACAAGACCAATACAAAAATGAAAAAATATCAAAACATCTTTCAAAAGTGGTGGGCGTGGCAGCTTTAGGCGGTTTGTGGGCGTTAGAGTGTGCCAACTCAAACGCCCACAAACCACCAAATGCAGTCAGTGTGGAAGACTCGCACTTCCACTAGCTGAGCAACGGGTATCAGATACAGCGACTAAAGCGTTCTCTCTTGTTTTGCTTGAGATATTGCTAAAGGATCCAGTTGCGATAAAGGCAGAACGAAACCTAGCATTTAACAGCTCCATCAAAACTTTTTTTACATGAGGAAAATTACTCGTTAGACTCGGACTTTGGAACAATGAACACACCAAGGAACAGATACGCTGATACCATCAGAAACAAACCCAGAAGTATTTTTTTCGAAAGCAACAAGCTCCGCTCCATGGCCTATACCCACCACTAACAAGATAACATTTGCTAACGTTTTAAAATCAGGTATGACGCCTCCAACCAAAAACACACAACAAAACTATAGCATAACTGAACAGCAAGAAACAATAACTGAAGCCATGATGCAAGCCTTACAACAGAGCATGATGGAATTTATGACATTCATGAGGACCACCATTCAAGACATGATGCGTAACCAAAACCTTTTGATACAAACGCTTGTAGCCCAATAATCAAAATAAACAATGTCTACCTTACACATAGCCACGTGGAACGCCAATGACGTTTCACAGCGCAAACTTGAGCTAGCTCAATTCCTACATGAAAAGCATATCGATTTAATGTTTCTTTCGGAAACTCATCTCACAAGCAAGTATTTTCAAATGAGAGACTACCACTTCTATGGTACAAATCATTACGACGGAAAAGCACACGGTGGGACCTCCGTACTCATAAGGAACCGTATGAACCACCACTTTTACAAAGAGTTTGCTAAAAATCATCTTCAGGCCACATCTATCAACATACAGCTGCAGGACAACACTCACCTCACACTAGCGGCCGTATACTGCCCTCCCCGTTTCACAGTATTGGAAGATAAATTCCTGGATTTCTTCCAAGCACACTTCATTGCAGCAGGCGATTACAACGCAAAACATACTCACTGGGGATCGCCACTTGTGTTTCCAAAAGGAAAACAGCTTTATAAGACTATAATAAAAGCCACTAATAAACTTGACCATGTTTCTCCTGGGAGTCCTACACACTGGCCATCAGACCTCAATAAGCTGCCTGACCTGATCGACTTCGCAGTTACAAAAAATATTTCCCGCAGCTTGGTCAAAGCTGAATGTCTGCCAGATCTGTCATCTGATCACTCGCCCGTACTAATTCACCTCCGCAGGTACGCAGAAAACGTGAAACCACCATACAGACTGACTTCACACAAAACAAATTGGCTCAGGTATAAAAAGCATATAAGTTCACACATTGAGCTAAACCCAAAACTCAATACTGAATCTATTTTAGAGAGTTGCGCGAGTACATTACAATCCATCCTTACTGCAGCAGCTCTTACTGCAACACCAAAAACACCACAAACATTACTATTAACTCGAATAAGACCAACCTACAAATCGAGCAAATCGTCCACGTAAAACGACGCCTACACAGAGAATGGCAATCTACCAGATCTCCAACAGCTAAAAGTAGCCACAAGGAAAGTGGCCAACGCCCTGAAACAACAACAGGAAGACGATTAGTGTCGATATATTGAGCAACTCACACCAACAGGTACAAAACATAAGTCACTGTGGAGAGCCCACTCAACTCTCCGCCCACCAACTGAAACCGTTTTGCCGATAAGGCATTCCGCAGGCGGCTGCCTCACACCAACAAAATGTATTTACGCCAAACCAGGCTACTAACACATTCGCGCTACCGTCCTCACCCGTAAACTGCCACCAGCAACACACCCCAATTGTGTTTCGTCCAAAAGAAGTCATTAAAATAATCAAAGACAATCTCAGCCCGAAAAAATCCTCCGGCTGCGACCTTATAACACCGGAAATGATCATCGAGCTGCCACACTCTGCAGTTCGCTACATAACCCAGCTCTTTAAACACAAAAAAAAAAAAAAAAAATTTTTGTTTCTTGGCTTTTTCCTGATCAAACATCATCTGATGTACTGTCTTATATACAAGACAAAACAAAAGCCGACAACATAAAAGTGGAAAAATTTAACTTTTCTTATGCTAGGGACATCTCATCTTTCAAGATAACTTTCCCAAATGAGCTATTCTCAACCATATGTTCTGGTGATTTTTGGCCGTGAAAGAGTTTGAAGCTAAGATTAAAAATAGAAAAAAAAGGGCCCGTGGGAATTAAACTTCCCACAAGTGGCCAGATCACTGCCCGATCCTCCTCTACTACTTCTAATTCTTTATCTTCAAAAAACTAAAATCTAGTCTCACTATCTGTTATCAAAATGTAAGAG
Source organism: Drosophila yakuba (assembly GCF_016746365.2). Taxonomy (NCBI): domain Eukaryota; kingdom Metazoa; phylum Arthropoda; class Insecta; order Diptera; family Drosophilidae; genus Drosophila; species Drosophila yakuba. The sequence continues at coordinate 23,814,640 of NC_052526.2, forward strand.
GCTTGTGTAGTAAGCTAACTAATTTGTATTCTTATAGCCTTTCCTTTGCATCCCATATTATTGTGTTTACAGAGACTTGGTTTAAACCGGAGATACTGAAGTTTTTCCAGGTATGTACACAGTATACAGGCATGATAGCCCCTCCAGGCGGGGTGGTGGGGTCCTTGCTGTTAGGTCTACCCTCACGTCAGAGGAGGTACTTTTTAATGAGTTCCGTAACTTAGAATTCTTATGCGTAAAGCTGTCATTTTCTGATAGCTATGTTTATATTACGTGCTCGTACATTACGCCGTCTTCTGAATTTCCTGAATATATTAACCATTTGTCCGCTATCCAATCCGTTTCAAATAGACTGGCTGATAGGGACCAACTAGTTGTTCTAGGTAAAAATACCAGGCACTAAGTGGTCCACTGAAGAACAGTCTAATATTCTCCTGCCTATAGCACAGCATGACTTTATTGACGGCTTGCTTGACATATCGTTGTCGCAAGTTAATTATATTCGAAATTCTCTTGGTCGTTTATTGGATCTATGTTTTGTTACAAGTCCTGAAAGTGTGTTTCTGACTAGAGTAGCACCTCTTAGTCAACCAGAAGATCCATACCATCCAACTTTTGAGGTGACAATCGACACAGGTACCGTAATAAAAGAGAGGCCAGATAAGTCAACCAAACGAATTCATTGTTTTCGTAAGGCAAACTTTCGGAGGCTAAATCTTTTTATATCTGGCTTTAATTGGTCCGATCTATTTTCTTGCAGCATAATGGCCGATGCCATAGATATGTTTTATACTGCAATTAAATCATTTTTCAACTCTTGTGTTCCGATGCACTATCCGCCTACCTCTAACAAACTTCATTGGTTTAATAAAGAGTTGACACATCTAAGAAATGTTAGGTCCAGAGTTTATATAAAATTTAAAAATACCGGTTCTCAATCTATATTTTCTAAATATGTAAGTGCTCGGTTAAATTTTACCGTGCTTAACGCTCAGTGTTATAAGAATTATTTAAACCGTTGTAAGTTCCAGTTCGCACAGGATCCCAAACAGTTTTATAATTTCGTTAACACTAAGCGCTAAACAACCAGGTAACATCGGATCAGGCAATAGCCGATCTATTTGCCAAGTTTTTTCAAACCACATATTCTACGTTACCTCATTGTGAACGGCCTTACTCTTACGCGGTATCAAAGTCAAATTTAATATTCTGTCCCACTTTAAACGAAAGCTCACTGCTCTATGATCTTCGGCGAGTTAAGCCTGTCTATTCGCCAGGTCCCGACGGAATTCCTGGCTGTGTCCTTAGATTCTGCGCGGAAGCCTTGTGCAAGCCTCTACTAAAACTGTTTAACTTATCTCTGGAATCTACACAGTTCCCCCAAATATGGAAGGAGTCCTTTGTGATCCCTCTCCATAAAAAAGGTAGCCAATCGGATGCAAGCAATTACAGAGGAATCTCCAAATTGTCTGTTATCCCTAAGCTTTTTGAAAACGTTATTACTCCTCATTTGCAGCACCTTTGTAGGTCAATTATATCACCATGTCAGCATGGGTTCATGAAACGCAGATCAACAACTACTAACCTTCTGGAGCTAACCTCCTTCGTAGTACAGGGCTTCAAAAATAATCTTCAAACAGATGTCATTTATACGGATTTAAGTAAAGCATTCGACTCTGTTAATCATTCACTTTTTATAAAAAAAACTTGATTTATTAGGTTTCCCTGTTGATCTCCTAAATTATTTGAATGGCAGGACGCAACGGGTCCTCTTTAAAAATTCTCTTTCTTGTATTCTCCGAGTCACATCCGGCGTCCCACAAGGGAGCCACCTAGGTCCGCTCCTTTTTACCTTATTTATTAACGATCTTCCCTTAATAATAAATCATTCGCGTGTATTAATGTACGCTGATGATGTAAAATTATGCTTGCAATATAAGGACATTTTTCGCCATTTGGACTTACAATCCGATCTAGATTGCTTTCAAACCTGGTGCCGTGATAACGTATTAAACTTAAATGGCTCTAAGTGTAAAGTTATGACTTTTTATCGTGCCAACTCAATGCACGCAACTTACACTTTAAGTGGGTGCTCTTTGGACAGAATAACACATGTTGATGATCTTGGTGTTCTTCTGGACCCTAAACTTAAATTTTCAGACCATATTTCGTCTATTGTCAATAAGGCCAGGGGTGTGCTTGGTTTTATAAAACGGTGGTCAACGGAATTTGATGATCCTTACATGACCAAAACCTTATTTATTTCTCTAGTCCGTCCGATCCTCGAGTATGGATCACCTGTTTGGAGTCCACAATATGAAGTTTACTCGGACCGCATCGAATCGGTTCAAAAGAACTTCTTACTTTTTGCCTTACGGCACCTTAATTGGGAGGCAAACCTTAGATTACCTCCTTATTCAGATTAATGTAGATTAATGTTAATTAACTTACCCTCCTTAGCTAACCGTAGAATGATGCTTGGAACAGTCTTTATTTTTAACCTTATTCGTGGTGAGGTGGATAGTCCCGACTTGGTTAGTCGGCTAAACTTCACTGTTCCGAGCAGATTTACTAGAAATTACGTACCGTCAATTGTAGATGTAATTATGAGTTGCATGATCCCTACAGAGTATTATGTTCTGACTATTATAGATTGTATCCTATTATCTCTAATTCTGACTCTCTGCCGTTTTTAAAGCGATCAATACTAACATACTTAACGAATTCTTAGATCTTACTACTATATACATACATTTCCTCGTCCTTTACTGTCTTCTATATCGCGTCTATCTTCCCGCGAATACACGTACGATACACGGCAGCACCCCTCGGTCGGTTGGGTAGGAGGTGTGGCCGTGGGACTTGCGCGAAAAAAAAAAAAAGCATGGTTACCTTCCACAACAATGGAAGAGATCGATTATCATAATGATTCCAAAGCCTGGTAAGGATCACACAGTCCCTTCATCTTATAAATCAATAAGTCTACTACTCATGTATTTCAAAACTATTCGAAAAATGCCTGCTGATCCGACTTAATCTACATCTGAGAACCCACAACATAATCTCAGCCCATCAATTTGGATTTCGGGAAAGCCACGGAACCATTAAACAGGTGAAAAGTATAACAACGGAAGTAAAAACTGCTTTTGAAAATCGCGAATACTGTACAGCAGTATTTTTAGACGTATCCCAAGCATTCGACAGAGTCTGGCTTGACGGCCTAATGTTTGAAGTTAAAACAGCCTGGGGCTGGAGTCCCTCAAGGCAGCGTTTATCTATACCTCATCTATACAGCCGACATCCCTGCAAATAGTCGCTCAACAGTATCCATATTTGCCGACGATACAGCTATCCTTAGCCGTTCAAGGTCCCCAATCCAAGCTACAGCTCAGCTGGCATTGCACCTCATCGACATTGAGAAGTGGCTCTCTGACTGGCGAATAAAACTATCACGTGCAAGCACTAAATAGACAAGATTGCCCACCACTCTTGTTGAACAACATACCACTTCCGAAAGAAGAAGAGGTAGCGTACCTAGCAGTCCACCTTGACAGAAGTCTTACATGGCCTGAAGCCAAAACAAGAGAGAACGCTATAGTCGAGTTCCTCCTCAGATACCCGTTACTCAGCTAGTGGAAGTGCGGGAGCGAGCTTTCAGCACTGACAGTTTTTGGCGGTTTGTGGGCGTTCGAGTGGGCATGGCAAAAGGTTTGTTTGCAATCAATTAAAATTTACAGGACTAATACAAAATTGAAAAATTTTAAAACATTTTTCAAAAGTGTGGGCGTGGCAGCTTCGAGCAGTTTGTGGGCTTTAGAGTGGGCGTGGCAACATGAATCGACAAACTTGCGCTGCGTCTAGTTTCTGGAGTCTGTATGCTCAATCTCAACTTACTTGCTTTTGTAGTTCCTGAGATCTCAGCGTTCATACGGACGATCAGAGGGACAGACGGACATAGCCAGATAGACTCGGCTATTGATCCTGATCAAGAATATAGATATTTCATATGTTTGGAGAGCCTTCCTTCTTCCTGGTACATACTTTTCAACGAATCTAGTATACCCTTTTCCTTTACATGAAACGGGTATAAAAATAATAATTATAAAATAAATACAAATATGCATGTTGTTTACTGCTAAATTAATTTCTTGGGGAACGACGTGCGGACATAAGCACTAAAGAATTTTTGTCTACAAATATTTTTTAAACGTCGCAAACTACTCAAACTTATCACAATTTTAATGGTTTTAAAGCTTTAATTCGTGTATGACGATTAACAATAGATGTGAAACATAAATATATTTATTACAATAAAATTCTAGTACCTTGAATTTTATGTTTTTTGGGAAACATTAGTTTTTAAACACATTTATGATATTTTTAAGAATAAAAGCTGTGAAGCAAGAAGTAAAACTTCGATATTTTTTAAAAACAAGGTAAGCAACCCCCATTTCTTACTTTATTGGTTTAATTTATGATTATATTTTAAATTTTTTCGATCAAAAAATTTTTTTTGTACACTGAAAAAAAATTTGGGTTGTTTTTTTTTTTAAGGCAAGACCACGCCCATTTTTTCTCAAATATATTACTATTTTTATCATGAACGTAAATCAAAAAACAGAACTTAAATATGTTGCTTCGTTCTCGAGTTATTAATTAATTCCACAAAAAGTGGTCGTTCGCCCCATAGTGCCCTGTATAGCTTTTTGGCGAATAAGTTCCATTTTATCCGGAAGGCTTAACACGGGTTCTAACTTTCGATGCTACTTTTAATAAGTGACCTAATCTCTCCGAAGCTATTGCTGAAATAATTGTTGACTTTCGGACGATATAACCCTGGTAATGGTTTGCTCTATCATATCTTGAATTGTATTATAATCCACCGCTTGAGTTCGACGTGAGTCTAGAAATACCCTCACCTTTGGTGGGTACTTTGAATCGCATCCAATACAGAACGCGTAGCACCACTGGCATTCAAAGGAAGTGGTTCCGGTATGATGGCAATATTAGCTCTAGCTAACTGGGCTAGAGCTTTGGCTAAGTTCCTAGTAGTTACTCCACGCTGAGCCGGCGCTGTCGGCACAGGCAATGGCTGCGCTCGGAATGACGAACTGTTTCCAACCAGCTACAAGAATAACAACACGAATTCTCTTGTAACCAGGCTTCTACACAATTTTTGTGAAAGATATGCTTTCATATATTGGTGTTATCCTTAACCGTTGAGCAAAGGGCGCAATTATCCTCCACATTACCTTCCCAAGAAGTTATGGAAGGCTTATTAACTAAGGGCAATGCTTGTTATCTTAATTTTTTTTTAGTTTTATTTTCCTGAATTTGGCATTTGGTGGCAAGTTATAAATCGGGTAAATTGTATTAGCCTGCCGTATCTATAACTAGCGTTGATGACTGGATTATTGAAAGTCTGATTTCCCGATTGAAACGAGTGCGTTGACTAACTTTCTACAGGTTTCTGTTCGGCAAGTGGAAGCATTAAAGTGCATCCTCATAAGCTCCAGACAACTGATACTTCTAAAATGTCAAATCATCAATATTCTTTAAGTGCTCGTCCCTTTCGTTTGCACATAAGTGACAGGTAGCCTACCCAAACCCCTACCAATGAACAAAAGAGCATTGATAATTAGGGACACAAGATTTCCGAATGGCTGAAGTTAGGCTAAATTCATGGGTTGATGTAGAATCCTTCAGGTTTTTCGGTTTGATATCCGCGTCCGAATAGCAACATCGTAGGCCCTTCAGCGGGATATATAATAGCCACCCACATACCATGGTGTTTAATATTCCGACCCACATTAAACGTTATCTCCCTACTTAACGATCTGTAACGTGTGCTGCGGTATTGAGCGGTATCCATTTGCCAGCTGCTTCTCCTTAATCTTATCCTAAAAAGCAGTTCTCTCATATGTGGAATAGGACGTTCGCGGCTGTGCGCGGCGATTATATAAAGCGTTGCTCCTTCGACGCCTCCTAATCCTGTTCAACAAACCGGACCATGCCGCCACAAATGATATCTAAACAAAAGAGAACGCTATAGTCGAGTTCCCCGACTATCTGATACCCGTTACTCAGCTAGTGGGAGTGCGAGTCTTTAACACTGACAGTTTTTGGCGGTTTGTGGGCGTTAGAGTGGGCGTGGCAAAAAGTTTTTTTGCAAATCGATAGAAATTTTCAAGACCAATATAAAAAGAAAATAATATCAAAACATTTTTCAAAAGTGTGGGCGTGGCAGTTTTGTGCGGTTTGTGGGCGTTAGAGTGAGCGTGGCAACAGGACTTGCGCTGTTTCTATGTCTATTTTCTATTTTATTTTGACAGTTGCAGCTCGAACTTAACCCAAAATATTTTGCCCGCGGACTGAGATTTTCATTGTCCTCAGAGATTTAGATTTATTGATTGGCGCCGGTCTCTTTTAGGAACTCCTGTGCGTCGGTCAAGTTAAGCTACTGTCATGGTATCTGTTACGTCTGCAAACTGGTGCCGTGTCCTGTATAAGGGAGAGCCATCCGATGTTCAGGCACCAGCTTGCCAGCTTGTTAAGCCTCTACCCTCTCCAACATAACGAGAAAAGTATTAAAAGTGATTGTAATAATAATTACATTCGTACCGTTCGTCAGTCAGTAGTCCTCACTGCCCAACAAGCTAAGCTGTCGCTTGATCGTACAAAAATCTGGCAATGTTTCGGACACATTTCCTCCCCTTCACGCGTCTGCGTACCAAACAGATCGACGCGGGCCGCGCAACACGATTCGCTTCTATCAAGAGTGTCCATCAAACGTTATGTCATCGTATCTGACCTACCTATCAGCACCCCTTTTAAAAATGTTTACCTACTCATTTTGTTGTACTTAAATTAATATCATATCTTTATTAATAAATATAATATATTGCAGGCGAGTGCCATGTGTAAAATAAAAATAAAAAAAAGTCTAGTATACAAAAGCTAAAAGTTAACAACAATTAGTTTAGCGGTGAGTATAGAATTCACCACCGGACAACGGTGCACACGTCAACAAATATAGTTGGCTATTCACGACAACAAACGTCTCCCTAAGGGCTCCTTGGTTTGTAAATCAAAAACATGCTGATGCTCACCGCTGAAAAGTTATTTTTATTTATACCAATATTAAACATTTAATTTTTATCAATGAAATGTACTGCCTGAAAGGGGCGCCCACCCCCACTGCTGTCACGCCCACTCTAACGCCCACAAACCGCCCAAAACTGCCACGCCCACACTTTTGAAAAATGTTTTGATATTTTTTCATTTTTGTATTGGTCTTTTAAATTTCTATCGATTTGCAAAAATACTTTTTGCCAAGCCCACTCTAACGCCAACAAACGGCCCAAAGCTGCCACGCCCACACTTTTAAAAAATGTTTTGATATTTTTTCATTTTAGTATTAGTCCTTAAAATTTCTATCAGTTTGCCAAAAAAATTTTTGCCACACCCACTCTAACGCCCACAAATCGCCAAAAACTGTTGAAGACTCTCTTTCGCACTTCCACTAGCTGAGTAACGGGTATCAGATAGTCGGGGAACTCGACTATAGCGTTCTCTCTTGTTTTTTAGTTCATTTTGGCGTTGGTTGTGGTTATGTTCGCGTATTTACGATCCTGCCAAACTCTTGTACATTCATGAACCCATATTCAAGGGTCTCTCGCAGCATCCCTTGCATTTTGAATTTGTCTTCGTTGGAATTATCTTGCTGTTTCTCGGTTTTGGAATCGTATTTTAAACTTGCTTTATCCAATCAGGACGCCATTGAGCAGATGGAGCCAGCTGAGGCGCAGCGCAATACTCGCTTGGAAATAGAGGAACTATTTTTCCGACCCAAGGTTTGCGTTCAGGAACATCTTGGACCAGACGCAACCAGCACCGGCATTCATGAATCCAAGGCTAATTTTGGGCACACATCTGCAGTTAAGCTCCCCCGCTTCTCATTGCCGACATTTGACGGCAAATACTGCGAGTACCAAAACTTAGTCCTGTCGTTTAACGAAGTCGTTGGCCACCAGCAATCCATGTCTAAGATCAAGAAGTTCAACCAGTTGTAAAACTGTCTTCCAGGACCCGCTCTTGAAACGGTTCAAGCTTTCCAGGTGACAGCAGACAACTACACAAAGGCACTGGACCGCTTAAGGCAGCGCTATGACAACCCAACTCTCGTATTCTTGGATAACATATCGTCACTCTTCGCATTGCCAACTGTTGCCAAGTCAAATTGTCAGCAGTTGCGCAGCCTATGGGTAAAGTGGACCAGAAAACTAAGAAGTGGAATGAGTCGCTGGATTACACTATCTTGCCTTCTTGGGATAAATGCGTTAAAATCGTCGAACGTCATTGGCAATATTTGGAATTGGATAAGAAGCCTTCTTGCTGAAACCCCTATGAGTCAATCAGGTGGCCATAGGTCGCGCTCAGAAGAATCAGGTAAGTCTGTCCTTCTATTGCACAACACAAGCTTGTAACATCTGTTCACAGACAGACCACAAGACCTTTAGATGGCCAGGACAATTCAATCTCGCCCTAGATAATTGCCTCAAAGCAGTCAAGCGCCACAAGCTATGCATTTATTGCCTTAGCAAGGGTCATCTTGTAGCCAACTGCCCGTCGACGCGGAGATGACACTGTGCATTACCGCATCACTCGCTGCTTCATCGGCGGTTACCAGGATCGGCCGCAGCTCCCTTGTCACTACCTCAAGCGGAGTCTATACAAGTTTCGAACACAGTCGCACATACTCACACGGAATCTCGTTCCGATTGTGTCATCCTGGCCACGTCACTGATTCTGGTCAAGGATGTACAGGATGAAGCTGCAAAACAGGAAGATCGCCTCTGGATTCATGCTCTCAGGTAAATTTCATATCCAAGGAGTTTGCTCAACGGCTTCGACTGCCACGGAGCAAGCGCAACCTCGAGATTCGTAGCATTGGTAGACAAACGCGAATCAAACACCATGCAACCACCAATATCAAGTCGAGGCACAATAAATTCGAATTGCTCCTTGTTTTTTGCGTGACGTTGCACATCGCCTATGATCTAGAATCGGAAATGGACATTTCCTCGTGGGACCTTCCGCAGCACTCATCCCTTATCGACGAAAACTTCAACAAGTCTCGCCGCATCCATTTGCTTTTAGGCGCGGAAACCTTCTTCGATATCTTAGCAGTCGGCCAAGTTAAATTAGGAAAGGATATGCCTGTGTTCCAGAAAACACTACTTGGATGGATAGTGTCTGGTCGATGTGGAGCTCATCCCAGAACACTCCATCAGTACTCATTCGACATTGGCAGAATGAGATTCCTCTCTCTCGAACGCAGCCTATGCAAAAGGCCTGCGGTAGGGGCCATATATGTAAAATTTATGCAGAAGTTTCAAGACCTGGGAGTCATCCACAGTTAAGCACTCCGCATTATTATATTCCGCACCACTGCGTGCTCAAGCCCAATGGCACATCAACAAAGCTTAGAGTGGTTTTCGACGCATCTTGCAAGACGACGTTCCAGAAATAGCTCAACGACATTCTGATGGTTGACATTCCATTCTCTGGAGAACTTTGCCATCGGAACCATTGAGCACCTTCGCATTGAATACTGTAACTTTTGGCACAGCGGCTGCACCGTATCTAGTCATACGCAGTTTGTCATATCTAGCCGACAAATTCATGGACAAACTGGAGATTTGAGCTAAAGCCATCAAATCGTCTTTCTATGTGGATGACTTCCTAGGTGGAGCGGATACGGTAGAGGAGCTACATCAAATCAAAAGGGAAGTTACAGCGATTCTACAGGATGGCCAATAAGAACTCGCAAAATGGCATTCAAATCACTGCAAGTTTGTCGTTGTCGCTACAGTCAAACATATGCCAGACGACGAAATGCTAACCAGCACGCTTGGCCTAAATGCATGGGACCAAGTACGGGACACATTCATGTTTTTGTTCTCTCCAAGAGTAGATTTAGACCACGTTACCAAGCGCTCAATTTTGTCAATAGCCTTTTTGCTGTTTGATCCATTCGAATTAGTTACTTCCATCATCATAGTGGCAAAAATTATCCTCCAGGAGCTGTGGCTCCTTAAACTACACTGGCACGAGTCAGGACCCCAAATCATTCATACTGCTTGGATGTCCCTGCTTGCGTCGCTTTTGTCGTTGAAGTCTGTAGCAATACCACGATATTACCTTCAACCAGCGATACGCACTTTTCAGATACACGCCTTCTGTGAAGCCTCCATTAGAGCGTATGGATGCTGCATCTACGCTCGCACACTCGGATCAGATGGGCCAAGGTAATCACATCGAAGTAAAAAGTTGCTCCCACCAAGAAGCTACCGCTGCCGAAATTAGAACTTAGTGGATTAGATTTGTTGGCACAGCTCTACCAATAAATAATTCGAATCTTCGCAGACAGAGAGTTAACCTTGCTCTTATGGTGCGATTCTCAAATTGTTCTACATTGGAATCCCCAACATTCGGCCACCTTATCAACCTTTGTCGGCAATCGAATTGCTGTAATTCAAGAAATCACGTCAGATTGTTACTGGACCCATCTGCCTACCCACTGCAACCCGGCTGATACCCTGTCCAGAGGCTGCACCATCACCGAGTTGGAACAATCGATATGGTTCGAGGGACCTGAGTTTCAATGTCAAGATCATCAACATTGGCCAAAGGACAGTTGAGACAACATTGACATTAATATGGAAACTGTGCAACTCGAGAAGATAAAATCAGCCTTTGCCGTACACACGACAACTAATCAACTGCTTGAAGGAATCTATAAGATCAGTTCGCATCATCGCTGCCTACTAGTTAACGCCTAGATGTACAGATTTATTCAGCGCTGCCGTACACTGTCGCCATTTCAATTGTATTCGCTGACGCCAGCAGAATTGTTGCGCTACATTGCATATTTTGGAATATTCAAACCATTCACTTCGCTCAAGAGATGTCCTCGGTCCTGAAGGGCCATCCGATTCGCACTAGCCTTAAACATCTTAGTCTCTTCCTCCAGGTCACAGATGGCTTCCAACTGCTAAAGGTCGGAGGGCGCCTGGATCTAGCAGACTACCCAGAAACCCAAAGGCACCCTGCCCTGCTCGCAGCTAAGGATCCATTTGTATCACAGTTCGCTCGCCATCTTCATCTGCAGAACTATCACGCGGCTCTCACGGGTGGCCACATCTTAGTGTGTGACGCACTACCTGAACTTCCACCAATCGACGACAATCTGGACAAGTTGGATCGATGGAAAAGGGTCAGCGCACTAAAGCAGCACATCTGGAGTCGCTGAAGCCACAAGTATATAAACGAGCTCCAAGTTTGCACAACCTGGACGAAGACTTTACCAAATCTAGCTGTCAACGGTCATCGTTCACGAGAATAATCTTCCCCCACAACGGTGGCTTCTTGGGCACATAGCAGCACCATCGCAGGAGCGGACAACATCGTGCGTGTACGTACACACTGCCATGGAAATCATCCGCCGCCCTATACCGAATCTCGCTTTATTACCTGTCTCTTGAAAGTCAACCGCATACTTTCAAGGGGGACGGTATGATGGGCCAAACCCCAATTAGAATAATTTTGTTTCTATTTGAATTCCACGCCTTTGGAATGTTGTTAACATAACATCTGTTGTATGATGCTGCCAACTTGTACTAGCGAGTAAGTGGCAGAGAGAAAGAAAAAGATTGTAAAAAGAGAGAATAGAACACACAGAAGAAGTAAATTGAAGTTAAAACAAGAGAGAACGCTATAGTCGAGTTCCCCGACTATCTGATACCCGTTACTCAGCTAGTGGAAGTGCGAAGGAGGTCTTCAACACTGACAGTTTTTGGCGGTTTGTGGGCGTTAGAGTGGGCGTGGCAAAAAGTGTTTTGGCAAATCGATAGAAATTTACAAGACTAATACAAAAATGAAAAAATATTAAAACATTTTTCAAAAGTGTGGGCGTGGCAGTTTTCGGCGGTTTGTGGGCGTTAGAGTGTGCGTGGCAGCATGATTCGACAAACTTGCGCTGCGTCTATGTCCCTGGAGTCTGTATGCTTAGTCTCAACTTTCTAGCTTTTGTAGTTCCTGAGATCTCGACGTTCATACGGACAGACAGACGGACAGACGGACGGACAGACGGACAGACGGACAGACGGACGGACAGACGGACATGGCCAAATCGACTCGGCTATTGATCCTGATCAAGAATATATATACTTCATATGGTCGGAAACGCATCCTTCTGCCTGTTACATACTTTTCAACGAATCTAGTATACCCTTTTACTCTACGAGTAACGGGTATAAAAAGCACAGAGAAGTTGGAGTGAGGAGAAATAATCAAGAATTGGCATTAAAATTTATTCTATTAAAACTCCGACCTATCATTTTTACTCAAGAAAAAGCCTTTGTTTCTACAATGGTGACGATACCGCTACACTGATCGCTTTTAGGGGTTTACTAATCTCAATATTGCCAGAAACATTAATAACACCGCGATACCATCAAGGGTATGCTGTACGCCTAGGATCTCGTCTTTGTTGTCGATTATTTTCACGGTGTTGATCACATTGGCTGTATTGGTGGAGGCCTTGGACTCCTTGCCGTCTATCTTGAGATTTCTTGAATATTACTTTGGATTTTCGGCCTTCCTTTATGAACCTTCCTTCCTTGAATGCTTTTTCGGGGGGCTCCGGAATACTCGGGTCATCGGTTCCATGGTCCAAGTGTGTCCACCTGGGAGTTATATTTCCATATATTCGCTATTTTGGGACTCAATAGCCTGTTGATGAACCTTGCCCGTTACTGGAGTATAATTTTCATGTAAACGATTGCGTCCGATGTCCGTGGCCGCGGTCCAACTGCATTTCCTTTTTGCATTCCCTCTTACTCAAAGAAATAGTTATACCCCTTCCCCTGCTCTAGTTTCTGGCTGGTTTTATGTGTGAATCTTCCAATTCTTAGGATCTTACAAATAGGGTGTGCGTAACAGACTCAAAGTGATCAATGCGTTGACGCATGGAATGAATATCTGTATTATGACGAGAAATTAAGCTTAATGCTGCATTTGACCCGTCCAGGGCACGCATCGAGCGGCGGATCTTGGCGCTGAAGCGCCCATCCCTTAATTCACCTTAATTCATCTCTTAACCGGAACAACTGCTGTCGGTGCTCGTTGTTCCTCTGCTCCTGGTTTCGTCTCTCCGCGCGTACAGGACAGAGGTCGCGAGTTGTCGACCGGAAGGGGCCTGTAATTCATGTAAACGACGGCACTCCATGGATAACTTTAAAAAAATCGATTTTTTTTTCTTTTATTCAAAAGTCTTGAAAGTCGTACTACGAATAGTTTTGGACTTATCCTGCCAGGACCCAGCTCGCGTGTTTTTTCGAAACCAAATTTTTATGTGTTTTTTATAGTTGGTATTGACTGCAGCGTGGTTACCGCAAAAGGAAATTTAACAATAAGCCTCTGAAAGATAGCTGCCACAGCCGCCATTTTGAAAAATTATATATGTGTAATATGAAAAATTAAAGTTCAGGCATGTATCTATATAAATACAAATTACCACTTCTCTGACGGATTGTGTTCTTGTTCAAAAAAATTCAACAAAAAACGACCTTTTCTCGAGGCAAACATTTGAGTGCCCCCCTTTATTTAAGGAGTCAGTTCAGTTTGGTGGCTCCTTCTTGAAGCTGCAGCCGGACCAGTTTGGACAGCCTTGCAGTCTCCATGATATTACAGTCGGTTTACCCATTCGGCGGCATTGGCTTGTGGGGAATAAAGCCCGCTTCTCACATGTTGAATGCCGTAGTGGTCCACTAGGTCAGCAAATGTTTGGGAAACCAATTGTTTTCCGTTGTCGAAGTGTATCTATTCTGGCACCCCATGCCGATGGAAGATGTTTACTTCAAGGAATTTTACTTATGTGGCAACGGTATGTTTCATAGGATGTAAACAAACTCTCGGTCGCCGTTGGTAGCGTCATGCTAGCGAAAACCCATAAGTTTGTAAACATACCCTTCTGATGTCTGATTATATGGGCATTTATTAGTGTATTACTGTATTAGAGTAAGGTATTCCAATTTTAGGTCGATGTGGATGTCTGGCGCGTTGCCGTCAACTTTTCGTACTGCATCCATATGGGCTCTGGATAGTGATCAATGGCCTCTAAATTGAGGCTCCATCACTCTAGTCTCTCCGAAAGATCTTGTTGGCCCATAAGCTATTCCAAGCTATCGTGGTCAATTATTACTTTAAAAGAAATCCTTCCACATAAGTACGGAATTTTGTGAAGTTTAGAATTTCGGCGTAGCATTCCAGTTCAATTATGCTGTAATTCATTTTTGTCTTCTTTAGTTTTGCGGATATGTATGCGATCGGGTGTTCACCGCCTACGTCATCGTTTTGAAGTCTTACACTTCTTGTAATTTTCAGTTGTAATGAAGCTTGAAATCTTACACTCCGATCTAATTTGAGGTGAAATTGGAGACTTGTCCCCGCTGCGACGCGTTGCTTAGGTATCTTCTGTGCAGTGGCCGGTCGTCTGGGCTCCCTCAATCGACGCATTTGGATGTTAAAACACCCCTATGAGGTCCTAGTGGTGAATCTATTCCTTCGGCTGCTTCATCAATTGTTTTGCCAATCTGGTCTGCCAGGTGTCCTACCTTCTTCGGCTGGTTTTCGAAGTTTTTGAGACTCTCTTGATTAAGTGCCTAATAAGTCGGGGCATGTCTCCCGCGCTTACACTTCGAGGTGCACGGCTCTCTTTTTGCGCGCATAATCGGTGGATGGTTGGAATAACATTTTCTTTTGTCTTTCTTTTCATTATTTTCTTTTATCTTATATATCTGGGTTTCATTATTTGGGAATTTGTTTTAAATATTCTGCATAGTATGCATTTAAATAAATCTACAATGAATGTTGCTGACCACAACTTGTTATAATAAGATAGGTAAGTTAGGCTGCTGTTATGGGATTAATAAGTCTCTCTTCAGTCAACAACGCGTCCGGTACTTAAGCTAAAAAAAACAAATAATTACCCGGAGACGTTGGTCGGTGCCCTGATATGGTTACATCGTCTTTCACTGCTTAGGGATCTTTTACAAGGTTCAATACGGGAACCGGCCAACTTTGAAACAGTGGGGAGCTTTTACTAGGTTCCATACTGGATCACCTAAGTTAGTGTATGTCCGAAAACCCCCTACCGCAACACAGTGGCGCCTTAGATACTTTAGGGCTACAAAAATCATAGCTCTTGAGCCAGTTGATATATTTTCATTTTTCATTTATTTCATTTTTATACCCGTTACTCGTAGAGTAAAAGGGTAAATATGCAGTATAGGCAGAAGGAAGCGTTTCCGACCATATAAAGTATATATATTCTTGATCAGGATCAATAGCCGAGTCGATCTGGCCATGTCCGCCTGTCCGTCCGTCTGTCTGTCCGTATGAACGTCGAGATCTCAGAAACTATAAAAGATAGAAAGTTGAGATTAGGCATACAGACTCCAGAGACATAGACGCAGCGCAAGTTTGTCGATTAATGTTGCCACGCCCACTCTAACGCCCACAAATCGCCCAAAACTGCCACGCCTACACTTTTGAAAAATAATTTAATATTTTTTCATTTTTGAATTGGTCTTGTAAATTTCTATTGATTTGCCACGCCACTTAAACGCCCACAAACCGCCTAAAGCTGCCACGCCCACACTTTTGAAAATTTGTTGATATTTTTCATTTTTGTATTGGTCTTATAATATTCTATCGATTTGCAAAAAAACTTTTTGCCATGCCCACTCTAACGCCCACAAACCGCCAAAAGCTGCCACGCCCACACTTTTGAAAAATGTTTTGATATTTTTTCATTTTTGTATTAGTATTGTAAATTTCAATCGATTTCCACTCCACTCCAACGCCCACAAACCGCCACAAACTGTTAGTGTTGAAGACTCTCCTTCGCACTTCCACTAGCTGAGTAACGGGTATCAGATAGTCGGGGAACTCGACTATAGCGTTCTCTCTTGTTTTTGTAATAAAAGGTAATATTAGTACCTTTCGATTAAGTGGTCATACTATATGCTGTAATAAATAGTACATTTTATACTCGAAAATTAATATTTTTTGAGTCAGTTTTCATTTGTTTTCTCTTCTTCAATGGCCGCAGCCGACGCTCCAAACACCTCTGAAACAGCAGCCGGCGACCCAACCAGTTGGGCAACCGCAAGATTCATTCCAACCTCAAAATTTTGTACCTATTGCGTTGCAGCAACTCGTAGCGTTTTATCCGAATTCACCTGCACCACCGCCATCGATCGCGATAAGGCCGGAAGGCGACGAAAGGGCATCCGGATGTTTTTTTACCCTACTGGAGTCGCAATTCGCAAGTCTCCGCATAACGGTGGACAAAATAAAGTTCCATCAAACTTTGAACTTTCTGCCGGCAGAGTACTTGGAGACCATTATGTACATTCTGCGAAATCCACCTACTGGAAGGTATGAAGCAATTAAAGCCAGAATTATTGCCGAACACATGCCTTCAACTCAGTCCCAGTTCGCACAGTTGTTTCGGTCGCTGGAGCTTGAAGAGAGCAAGCCGTCTGTATTGCTGCGCCGGATGCGCAAACTGGCCAGGGACGGCATTGGAGAAGACGCCCAGAAAGCCCTGTGGCTTGAGCGGTTACCCGAGGGCTTGACATATCAGTATTGCCCGCCAACGCATTCCCTCATCTAAAACCATCGTCAACGCATGAATTATACGCAGCCAATGGCACACCAATTAGCAACTACGGGACGAGAGCCCTAGCACTCACACTTGGACTCCGACGACGTTTCAACTGGACGTTCATAGTGGCCAATGTGTCAAATGCTATTATCGGCGCCGATTTCATCTCTCGCTACGGTCTCATCATCGACATCAAGCGACGCAAAATCAGCGATGGAGCCACCTCACTGTCTACAGTCTGTGAACTTTGTCATGTTCAGTACTCACCCATCTCAATCGTTGCCACAGAATGTGAGTACCATGACATAATTTTTCAATATAAAGACCTGACCCTGCCTCCTGTTTTCGATGAGGAACTCATGCAAAAACCCGAGTTCAGGACTACATTGCGACAGAGGGCCCGTATTCGCAAAGGTCCGCCGTCTAAATGCTGAGACTCTACCTACCGCCAAAAACGAGTTTGCACGAATGCTCGAAACGGGAATAATCCGACCGACCAGCAGCAGCTGGGCATCGCTATTACATATGGTGAAGAAAAAGAACGGCGAAATGCTGAAATGGCCTTTTTGCGATGCAAACCCGACTTGGCCAGCGCAGCACGGTTGGTGCACCCAATAGCCCAATAACCCAATAGCTCTCCATGTTGACGCCAGCAATTACGCGGTCGGAGAAGCGCTTCACTAGGTCAACGACAAATATCTGCAGCCCCTGAGTTTCTACTCTAAGCGCATGACGGAAACACAAAAGCGCTACAGTACGTACGATCGGGAGCTACTAGCGATTTTCGAAGCCGTCAAGTTCAATCGTTTCATGATCGAGGGACGCGACTGCACTATTTATACCGACCACAAGCCATTAATTTATACGTCTCGACAGAATCACGAGAAAGCATCACCACGACAAGCTAGACAGTTGTCGTTTATCGCCGAATTCTGCACGAAAATCGAGCATATTAGTGGTGCCTCCAATACTGTGTCAGACGCCCTATCCCGCATTGCTGGAATCGGACAAATCGACATGGACGAGTTCGCACGCCTACAAGAGGCGGACGACGAGCTGCAGCAGCTGTTAAGAGACATCGAGACGGGCAAATCTACGTGGCGTAAACATTGCGTAAGCTCCAGCTTCCGAACTCCAACATCAGCGTATATTGTGATGTATCATCGTTCCGTATTCGTACATACATTCCATCGCCGATGAGCAGAATCGTTATCGACGTGCAGCATGGTATGGCTCATTCCGGCAAACGCGCCACTGTCAAACTGGCCACTGAGTGCTTTGTGTGGCCTAGCATCAACAAGGACATCGCCTCATGGTCGTCGTCTTGTGTCGAGTGTTAGCAATGTAAGGTATATCGACATAACAGAGCCGCCCTCAGCAATTTTGATGTGCCTGATGCCCGTTTCCAGCACATTAACATACCCCTAATTGGTCCGATACCACCATCCAATGGCTATCGCTACTGCTTGACGATAATCGATCGGTTCAGCAGATGGCCAGCAAACGTAGTCGACTCAAGATGCATCTGCGTCATCGAATAAGGAAGAAATAGCGAAGCCTACAGCAACCAGCGACCCGCTGCCAACATAGACTACAACGCGAAGTGGACGTCATGTGCAGCTTCCGGCTAGATCAAAACCCAGTGATCAGCCTACTGGTCCAGCAGTTCCAGCAATCAGCAGTGCTGATTTCTGGGGTGGCGTAATGTGGGGACCACCCGCTAAACTTCCACCCTGTGCGTGCGTCCATCGGTGATTGGCAAACAGCCAACACCGCGAATGACACTTTTCGATAGTTAGCTTTTTTGATAGCTTTCGAGGACTATCTCTCTCTTTCACCAGCAGCGGCCACGTGCAGAACATACGTACTCTGATCTTAAGTTTATAATTTAGTCAAAAAAGGATTACTTATTCATACTCCCACAAATGCTATCCCCCTCCTTACGGATATTATCCCCAATATCATCCAATAACATGCCTTACTGGCCTCCCCAACTATATCCAGTTGACATAGGTCAGTAGAGACACGAGAAAGGCCGTTACAACATACGGACAGATGCACGAAGTTATCGTTGCCTTCCTTCCGTCAGAAGAGTTACATGCTCAAAATGCATGTAACTAACTACTTAAACTTCGAAGAGAAATCTAAATTAACAGCTCTCCTAAAAGATTTTCACAATCTCCAATATACAAATGGAGACCCACTCACACTCACTAATAATTAATAACAAAAAACACAATACTAAACAGCCCATACGGATCCAGTATACAGAAAACCTTACGGATACGCTAGATACAGATGTAAAAAGTCAAATAAAAGAAATTTTAGATCTGTTAATAATCCGGGAAAGCAATTCCAAGCCCCATTGTAGTAGTACCTAAGAAGGCAGGAGCCGTAACCTCAATGAGATAAAAAAGGCGGACAAATATCCAGTACCGAATGTGGATGAAATCTTAAGTATGTTAATAGGATGTAATTATTTTTCTAACACTCATTTAATTAATGGGTTTCACTAAATAGAAATGAACTCCGAGTCTATCTCTAAGACTGCCTTGTCCCGAACTTCTCGTAGAGTGCGCTTTGCTGACTATCATGGCTGTAGCTCTCTTGCTGACTTCTTTGCTTCGCGTTGTATCCTCGTCCTCCTAGACTGTTTAGCTTTCAGCGTTCGGCCTGCTAATATAGGCCTCCTTTAAAGGTTATTCATTCTTATCTCTAAAATCCGAATCCAAAGTCCACGCAGTCTCCACGGATCTTCAAACTCAAGTCTCCAAACTCTCTTTATGCAACTCCTCGGCTTCGCACTGCCAATACTACGCGTTGATTTGTTGCGTAACTGGATACAGGCAGGCCCTCCCTTAGCAATTGACATCTGCATTAATACGGAGTCTTAACTCCTCACATTCCCCCCTTTCTTTGGTAGACAATAAACTTATACTTGCCGTCCTTGTTGAATACTCCTGAGATCCCGTTTTAACTCCTCACATTCCCCCTATTTTTCGGTAGACAATAGTAGGGATCTACTCTCTGTTGTTGAGTAGATCTTTTCGTCTCCGTTTAGGGTACGGCTAGAGTCCGAAATAACTTTTTCGCCATCTTCTGTATCCTGCGTGAGGATCGCGCCTATCCCGTAGTCGCTGGCGTCCGTTTTCAGGATGAAAATTTGTCCGAAGTCGGGGCTAGCCAGGACTGAGTTTGTGACGAATCTTGCTTACACCTCCTCAAAAGCTTGCTGGTGGTCCTGTGACCGTGTCTACTTGGTATCCTTGCGGATGAGGTCGTTGAGTGGCCTTACAATGCGTGCGAAGCCAGGCACGAAGCGGCGGTACTAAGATTCAACTCAAAGGTATTGTTTCAGCTCGCGGACCGATAATGGTGGTTCTAACTGGGCTATGGGTGCTTCCTTTTCTGGGTCCGTACCCATCCCATGGCTTTTGACGCAGTATCCTAGGTACCGTATCCTTGCTTGAAGAATAGACATTTTTCTTAGGTTCGCGTTCTTTAAGCGGCGTAACACTTCCCTGCGGTTTCTTTTGTGAACCTCTGGGGTGCGACCCAGGCGTGCATGGCTCTACTGCCTGCTTTCCCCATTCCCTCCCGACGGATCCACATCCACGTTTTTTTTTTTTTTTTGTACGCGAGTCCCACGGCCAATTTGTTAAATACGTTATTATCGATCGCTTTAAGAACGGCAGAGAGTCAGAATTAGAGATAATAGGATAGAATCTATTATAGTCAGAACATAATACTCTGTAGGAATCATGCCACTCATAATTAGATCTACATTGATTTAAAATTAACGGTTCGTAATTTCTAGTAAATCTGCTTGGGACATTGAAGTTTAGCCGACTATTCAAGTCGGGACTATCAACTTCACCACGAATAAGGTTATTAATAAAGTCTGTTCCAAGCATCGTTCTACGGTTAGCTAAGGAGGGTTAGGTTACGTTAGGTTGGGTCGGAATGCCCTCACGAGGCCGGTGTAATAAATAGTACATTTTATACTCGAAAATTAATATTTTTTGAGTCAGTTTTCATTTGTTTTCTCTTCTTCAATGGCCGCAGCCGACGCTCCAAACACCTCTGAAACAGCAGCCGGCGACCCAACCAGTTGGGCAACCGCAAGATTCATTCCAACCTCAAAATTTTGTACCTATTGCGTTGCAGCAACTCGTAGCGTTTTATCCGAATTCACCTGCACCACCGCCATCGATCGCGATAAGGCCGGAAGGCGACGAAAGGGCATCCGGATGTTTTTTTACCCTACTGGAGTCGCAATTCGCAAGTCTCCGCATAACGGTGGACAAAATAAAGTTCCATCAAACTTTGAACTTTCTGCCGGCAGAGTACTTGGAGACCATTATGTACATTCTGCGAAATCCACCTACTGGAAGGTATGAAGCAATTAAAGCCAGAATTATTGCCGAACACATGCCTTCAACTCAGTCCCAGTTCGCACAGTTGTTTCGGTCGCTGGAGCTTGAAGAGAGCAAGCCGTCTGTATTGCTGCGCCGGATGCGCAAACTGGCCAGGGACGGCATTGGAGAAGACGCCCAGAAAGCCCTGTGGCTTGAGCGGTTACCCGAGGGCTTGACATATCAGTATTGCCCGCCAACGCATTCCCTCATCTAAAACCATCGTCAACGCATGAATTATACGCAGCCAATGGCACACCAATTAGCAACTACGGGACGAGAGCCCTAGCACTCACACTTGGACTCCGACGACGTTTCAACTGGACGTTCATAGTGGCCAATGTGTCAAATGCTATTATCGGCGCCGATTTCATCTCTCGCTACGGTCTCATCATCGACATCAAGCGACGCAAAATCAGCGATGGAGCCACCTCACTGTCTACAGTCTGTGAACTTTGTCATGTTCAGTACTCACCCATCTCAATCGTTGCCACAGAATGTGAGTACCATGACATAATTTTTCAATATAAAGACCTGACCCTGCCTCCTGTTTTCGATGAGGAACTCATGCGAAAACCCGAGTTCAGCACTACATTGCGAAAGAGGGCCCGTATTCGCAAAGGTCCGCCGTCTGAATGCTGAGACTCTACCTACCGCCAAAAACGAGTTTGCACGAATGCTCGAAACGGGAATAATCCGACCGACCAGCAGCAGCTGGGCATCGCTATTACATATGGTGAAGAAAAAGAACGGCGAAATGCTGAAATGGCCTTTTTGCGATGCAAACCCGACTTGGCCAGCGCAGCACGGTTTGTGCACCCAATAGCCTTGCTCTCCATGTTGACGCCAGCAATTACGCGGTCGGAGAAGCGCTTCACTAGGTCAACGACAAATATCTGCAGCCCCTGAGTTTCTACTCTAAGCGCATGACGGAAACACAAAAGCGCTACAGTACGTACGATCGGGAGCTACTAGCGATTTTCGAAGCCGTCAAGTTCAATCGTTTCATGATCGAGGGACGCGACTGCACTATTTATACCGACCACAAGCCATTAATTTATACGTCTCGACAGAATCACGAGAAAGCATCACCACGACAAGCTAGACAGTTGTCGTTTATCGCCGAATTCTGCACGAAAATCGAGCATATTAGTGGTGCCTCCAATACTGTGTCAGACGCCCTATCCCGCATTGCTGGAATCGGACAAATCGACATGGACGCACGCCTACAAGAGGCGGACGACGAGCTGCAGCAGCTGTTAAGAGACATCGAGACGGGCAAATCTACGTGGCGTAAACATTGCGTAAGCTCCAGCTTCCGAACTCCAACATCAGCGTATATTGTGATGTATCATCGTTCCGTATTCGTACATACATTCCATCGCCGATGAGCAGAATCGTTATCGACGTGCAGCATGGTATGGCTCATTCCGGCAAACGCGCCACTGTCAAACTGGCCACTGAGTGCTTTGTGTGGCCTAGGACATCGCCTCATGGTCGTCGTCTTGTGTCGAGTGTTAGCAATGTAAGGTATATCGACATAACAGAGCCGCCCTCAGCAATTTTGATGTGCCTGATGCCCGTTTCCAGCACATTAACATACCCCTAATTGGTCCGATACCACCATCCAATGGCTATCGCTACTGCTTGACGATAATCGATCGGTTCAGCAGATGGCCAGCAAACGTAGTCGACTCAAGATGCATCTGCGTCATCGAATAAGGAAGAAATAGCGAAGCCTACAGCAACCAGCGACCCGCTGCCAACATAGACTACAACGCGAAGTGGACGTCATGTGCAGCTTCCGGCTAGATCAAAACCCAGTGATCAGCCTACTGGTCCAGCAGTTCCAGCAATCAGCAGTGCTGATTTCTGGGGTGGCGTAATGTGGGGACCACCCGCTAAACTTCCACCCTGTGCGTGCGTCCATCGGTGATTGGCAAACAGCCAACACCGCGAATGGCACTTTTCGATAGTTAGCTTTTTTGATAGCTTTCGAGGACTATCTCTCTCTTTCACCAGCAGCGGCCACGTGCAGAACATACGTACTCTGATCTTAAGTTTATAATTTAGTCAAAAAAGGATTACTTATTCATACTCCCACAAATGCTATCCCCCTCCTTACGGATATTATCCCCAATATCATCCAATAACATGCCTTACTGGCCTCCCCAACTATATCCAGTTGACATAGGTCAGTAGAGACACGAGAAAGGCCGTTACAACATACGGACAGATGCACGAAGTTATCGTTGCCTTCCTTCCGTCAGAAGAGTTACATGCTCAAAATGCATGTAACTAACTACTTAAACTTCGAAGAGAAATCTAAATTAACAGCTCTCCTAAAAGATTTTCACAATCTCCAATATACAAATGGAGACCCACTCACACTCACTAATAATTAATAACAAAAAACACAATACTAAACAGCCCATACGGATCCAGTATACAGAAAACCTTACGGATACGCTAGATACAGATGTAAAAAGTCAAAGAAAAGAAATTTTAGATCTGTTAATAATCCGGGAAAGCAATTCCAAGCCCCATTGTAGTAGTACCTAAGAAGGCAGGCGCCGTAACCTCAATGAGATAAAAAAGGCGGACAAATATCCAGTACCGAATGTGGATGAAATCTTAAGTATGTTAATAGGATGTAATTATTTTTCTAACACTCATTTAATTAATGGGTTTCACTAAATAGAAATGAACTCCGAGTCTATCTCTAAGACTGCCTTGTCCCGAACTTCTCGTAGAGTGCGCTTTGCTGACTATCATGGCTGTAGCTCTCTTGCTGACTTCTTTGCTTCGCGTTGTATCCTCGTCCTCCTAGACTGTTTAGCTTTCAGCGTTCGGCCTGCTAATATAGGCCTCCTTTAAAGGTTATTCATTCTTATCTCTAAAATCCGAATCCAAAGTCCACGCAGTCTCCACGGATCTTCAAACTCAAGTCTCCAAACTCTCTTTATGCAACTCCTCGGCTTCGCACTGCCAATACTACGCGTTGATTTGTTGCGTAACTGGATACAGGCAGGCCCTCCCTTAGCAATTGACATCTGCATTAATACGGAGTCTTAACTCCTCACATTCCCCCTTTCTTTGGTAGACAATAAACTTATACTTGCCGTCCTTGTTGAATACTCCTGAGATCCCGTTTTAACTCCTCACATTCCCCCTATTTTTCGGTAGACAATAGTAGGGATCTACTCTCTGTTGTTGAGTAGATCTTTTCGTCTCCGTTTAGGGTACGGCTAGAGTCCGAAATAACTTTTTCGCCATCTTCTGTATCCTGCGTGAGGATCGCGCCTATCCCGTAGTCGCTGGCGTCCGTTTTCAGGATGAAAATTTGTCCGAAGTCGGGGCTAGCCAGGACTGAGTTTGTGACGAATCTTGCTTACACCTCCTCAAAAGCTTGCTGGTGGTCCTGTGACCGTGTCTACTTGGTATCCTTGCGGATGAGGTCGTTGAGTGGCCTTACAATGCGTGCGAAGCCAGGCACGAAGCGGCGGTATTAAGATTCAACTCAAAGGTATTGTTTCAGCTCGCGGACCGATAATGGTGGTTCTAACTGGGCTATGGGTGCTTCCTTTTCTGGGTCCGTACCCATCCCATGGCTTTTGACGCAGTATCCTAGGTACCGTATCCTTGCTTGAAGAATAGACATTTTTCTTAGGTTCGCGTTCTTTAAGCGGCGTAACACTTCCCTGCGGTTTCTTTTGTGAACCTCTGGGGTGCGACCCAGGCGTGCATGGCTCTACTGCCTGCTTTCCCCATTCCCTCCCGACGGATCCACATCCACGTTTTTTTTTTTTTTTGTACGCGAGTCCCACGGCCAATTTGTTAAATACGTTATTATCGATCGCTTTAAGAACGGCAGAGAGTCAAAATTAGAGATAATAGGATAGAATCTATTATAGTCAGAACATAATACTCTGTAGGAATCATGCCACTCATAATTAGATCTACATTGATTTAAAATTAACGGTCCGTAATTTCTAGTAAATCTGCTTGGGACATTGAAGTTTAGCCGACTATTCAAGTCGGGACTATCAACTTCACCACGAATAAGGTTATTAATAAAGTCTGTTCCAAGCATCGTTCTACGGTTAGC
This sequence comes from Drosophila yakuba, assembly GCF_016746365.2. Lineage (NCBI taxonomy): Eukaryota > Metazoa > Arthropoda > Insecta > Diptera > Drosophilidae > Drosophila > Drosophila yakuba. The sequence continues at coordinate 23,839,898 of NC_052526.2, forward strand.
TAAGGAGGGTTAGGTTACGTTAGGTTGGGTCGGAATGCCCTCACGAGGCCGCGCATAGGCCAATATGGCCCGTAGTTGTCTGAATGTTTCTTTATGGACCTAGAGAATGTTTACGCGGTTTCTTAGGATCGAGGTATTTTTCGCGATGGGAAGTAGTTCGCCTGGCTTCTTCCTGGAGGCATCTTCTAGCGATACCAGAACCGGAGCGCCTAGGTAGTTTATTCTTGCCCTTGTAAGGGACGGACACTTGCAAATGAGATGCTTCAAGGTTTCGATTACCGTTGTCGGTAATGCCCAGTTTGACTGCGTGTGCCGCAGCTAGGCAGTGACCTGTAAGAATTCCCACTAACAGTCTGGAGTCTTTCCTTGGAAGATGCAGCACGTAGTGACTGAGTTTTACGTTGCGCTCTTTGCACATAATTTTTGAAATTTTGCAGGTGGTGAAAGTTCTTCTCCATCTTCTTCGTCGTCAGTGCATATATTAGGATGTTGAGCATGGTCCCAAACTGTTTTCCAGTCATCTGGTCTCATGAATGTTGTTGTTCTTACATTCGTGCAAGTTCTGGTGAATCGAACTATGCCCCAGTCCTTGTAGAGACATATTCCCTGATGCAACTAGTCGTTGTGCAGCCTTTCCTGCAATCATTTGCGCGTGGATGTCTAGGGGATCAACTCAAATTATTGTTTCGAGTGCTTTTGTGGGGGTTGACACCAGCGCCCCTGTTATGCAGAGCAGTGCCTGCCGCTGGGTCCTCTGCACGAGCTTGTTGTAAGTCTCCTTTTCCATAGCCTGCCACCACACTAAGACTCCATACATCAGAGTTGGACGCTCCACCGAGATGTAAACCCAGTGCATTAGAGCGGGTGAGAGTCCCCATGTGCTGCTAAGCATCTTCTTCTTTTTCACCCTCTCTAGTACATTGGGCTTCCATGTCAGCTTGCTGTCTGAAACAATTCCAAGGTACTTAACTTGTGTCTTCGGGGTTAGCCTGGATGAGTTAATCTTCGGGGGGACCCATAGCGGCACCTTGTATTTCTTGGTGAAGAGAATGAGGTCCGTCTTGTCCGCGTTTATTGTAAGTCCTACCCTCTTCGCCCACTCACATATCTCCCTGAGCGTTGATACCATAATCGAGCTGAGTGTCGATGGACAGACTCCCGTGATAATTATGCTTATGTCGTCAGCATAAGCTGTTATCTTTGGGGCCTTCGAATCTCTTGATCAGGTAATCTACCACCAGATACCACAGAAGAGGCGACAGGCGTGTCTTGCGGCGTGCCCCTGTGTGCTCCATTCACCATGGAGGCGGTGCTCCAATCGGATTGTACCCGTCTACAGCTTAGAAGATTTCTTATCCACAAACTGATAGCGGGGGGCGTGTTGGCCGCTTCTAGGCGGTCCATAATAGCGTCTGTGGTCACGTTGTTGAATGCTCCAGATATATCCACAAACTCTCCGAGAGCATATTTTTGGTTATGCAGGGCTTTCTCAATGGTGGGTACTAATGAGTGTAGTGCCGTCTCCACTGATTTACCTTTAGTGTAAGCATGCTGGTTGGATAACAGTAGTCGTCCTGCATCATTTCTGATGTATATGTCCAGCAGCTTTTCTAGCGTCTTGAGTAAGAAAGAGGTGAGACTATAGCCCAATGGATTCTTCTAGAGGATATTAGATCTGTTGATGCTCTTTTCCAGTTACGAGGTCTTGGTGCTTGTTGGCATCGGATATCTCGGTACATCCTGGGAAGTGAGCATGCATTAGTGCTGTTAGGGCCTCATCGCTGCCCTCAGTCCACTGTCCGTCATCGCGTTTGAGCTGACTCTTTATGGTTGGCTGCTTCGATAGCAGTTTCTGGGGCCGTCTCGATATTGGAGCAGAAGTTTCTCCACGAGCTTCTTTGTGCCCTGCGTATTTCCTTCTTTTAATTCCTTAGTAGGATCTTGTATTCTCCATTGATTATATCCTTATTCGCGTCTTTGGCGATTTTGAAAAATTCTCGGAGGTTATTGCGTAGAAGCGAAAGATTACCATTCCACCAGGGTGACCTGGTCCTCTTCCTGGCTCTAGATGTCGGGCATGCTGCGCGTTGCGCATCTAACAATGGAGAGGGTGTCTAGGGACTTTTCTATGTCTTCAACGGATTTTACTAGGCCCGGGCCAGTCGCGATTGTATTCTTGAACTTCCCCCAGTTAGTGTTCCGGGGGTTTCTGAAAGAGGTTGATTTGGGAGAGTGTTCGAATTCGCATAGGAATTGTATGTATTTATGATCTGAGAAAGATGGTCTCTCAAGGACTCTGCATTCTGAAACCATAGTACTTTGTCCCTTACGAGTGTTAGGGCTAGCACGTTCGAGGAGGTGGGGCCTACACAGGTGTGCACTTCCCCCACGTTAGCTATGCATAGGTTGGTTGATAGTAAAAAGTTTAGGAGTGACTCACCTCTGTTGTTGATGTCGGGGCTACCCCATACGCAGTGATGCGTGTTGGTGTCTGCACCCACGATCAGTTGTTGGCATTGCCCGAGGCAATCCATGGCTCTTGGACCAAAGGTATGTCGGCGGACCGATGAGGAGCTCCGCCGACGCGACCTTGCTTTTATCAGTTGCAAGGGTACTGAGCTCATCTCCATTCGACGGGTTGACTGACAACGTCAGGTCTCCGTCTTCATCATCCGTCTCGCCTAGCGAGAGTCCCTAGGCGGCTTCCGCGATGGTTTCCAGACCTAGGTCCTTCTCCACCACGCCTCCCTTCAGGGTGTGAGCCATTCCCGGGATGGCGTTATTTGAGGTGCAGGTACACGCTCCCCATGCCCCATGCCATCTTCCCATACCTTGTATATAGGATGTCTTCCGCCTTCTTATTTATCTGGAGGACTGACCTCTGGCCCCCCTCCTTGGGTGATGGGGTCGCAAGGTGTAGAACCTTCCAGTCCGCGGTTGGTATATCTGGATTCTGCCGCTGCAGTAGCTTCAGCCCGGTCCCCTTGGATTGCTATGGGAAAGAGAACCTTCACCTTCGGAATGGACGGGATTAGCTCCCTGTCCACCACCTCCAGCTGGGCGCCCTCCCACAACGCCTCCAATTGGCAGACCGTTTGCGTCAGCCACTTACTCGTCGGGTCATCAATGCACTTCAGGATTTTCACCCCGTCACCATGAAAAGTGGGGATGGGGGCCTCAGGAGCTTCCTCCATCCGTTCAAACAATGACTCAACGAGTCGCGCAACGAGTCGCGGCTCGGTCATCTTGCCGGCTTCATCGCTTCTGTCGATGAGTGCCACGATCAAGTGTCGTTTGGTCGCCTCACTGACTTTAAGCCTCTTCTCGGGCTTCTTCGCTTTCTGGGGGGGTAGGGCCTGCCTCCTTCGGCCCGCGTCGCCGCTTTCTCCCCGGTGCGTCCTTATTGGCGCTCTCGGTTGAGCGTTGCCTATTGTTGGCAAGCGACTCTTCCACCCTGTTGGCGAATCCGCCCGTTGATGCCATGCTGGGAAGGTTGGCGAAGTGCAGCCTACCCTCTGCAACCCTTTGCTCGGCCCAGGTAAGCTTCTCCTTCTCCTGTGGGGATAGGGCGGCTTTTTCCTTGAGCCTACTCAGGATGCGAAAGGCGGCCTTTTATTGCGCCTTTGCCTTCATCCCCTCGCTTGAACGCTTCGGCCCGTCCCTGCGCGGGGAGCTGGTGTCTGGTTTCAGGGGAGGAGGGGAGGAGGATTTCCTCCTCTTCTTTGGAGAGCTGCACGCTCTCCAGGTCCGAGACTGTATCGGCTGCGGCACCTGAGCTGCTTAGCCTCCCTTGAGTCGTTGTTGTTGTTGTGGCAGTAGCGTTACAACTGACATGACCTGCTCCCGTCAAATCAGAGGTGTTACCGCTGGCGACACGCAGAGGGGGTTGCTCCCCTCCGTGCCCGCCGGTGGTAGCAGTCACACTTGGGCTGACATCCCAGCCCGGGTTGAGTGCTTTTGGTTGTCCATTAGCAGAGAACACTTGGTTGATTTTCCGGGGAACCACCCACTTGCGTTTTATGCCTAACCGGCAGGCACCTCCGCCCATGGCAAATGGTTCATTTTCTCCTGCTTTCGAGCGGAAGGAATTGAACCGTTCCCTTAGCTGGAAACTGCATTACCGCGGACGGACCAAGTAGCAATCCATTACCCGTTGTCCGGGATAATGCAGTGCCCATTCCCCAGCCGGCGCCCTCGTGGAGGGTTCAGATAGAGGATTTTGGCCAGCCTAAGCAAAGTTTTGAGGAAAAATTTGTCATTTACACAAAACAAGACATGATACCACGGGACATCATATATTTTTATATGCAGGACAGCCTACCTTAAATATAAAAGACGCAAAAAGAAAAAGGATAGAAAAACTTAATAAAAAAAGGGAAGATAACAATATTAATACGAGATATCGTTAAGGGCCCTATCAAATTAAATTAAATCTTTACAAATTAAATAATAACAGCGTACAGCAGGTTTCACCAGATCATTATGAAATAACCAATAGAGGTAGTGCTATTAAATACTCTAAGACTCAGTTTAAGAAAGCAAAACAAATTACTAACCTATCTAATTTACAGAACGACGATGCAGGATAGACATTCTTTTTCTAACTTTCTTTCTGATAATACCACAATGTCACGGCCGAACCTTTTCAACCCAAAACTTCATAATTATGACAAATTAAAAAATATCGGCAGCAAGAACATTACACAGATCAAAACATCGACTTGGACTGATGCACACCAAATACTTTTAATAACACATATCCCTACTAAATATAAAATCATCCACACCACTCACATTATACCCTACCCCGACAACAATGGCTATCAATTAAATCATTTAGATAAAAATATATACTTCTTAGAAAACAATAACATATTTAATCAAAAGTTTAAAGAAGTAAATAATGAATGCATTAAAAGTCATCCATAAAACCAAACCAATATGCAATTTTGTTCCCGTAACTTTCGCACACCTAATTAAATACATAGAACCAAACAATATAATTACCTGCAATATAACTGATAAAACCATAGAGCAAGATTGCCAAGACTCAAATACTAATGCAACAATAAAAGGTAATAAAATAAGAACAGTAAAACATCGTAAAATAAAGATATGAGAAGCAGTTTTAAGCAAAAACTACCTCTAACCCCATTGTATACACCTATTGAAATAATCAAAATAAAACCAATAGAACAAAAGAACATTGTAAAACTAGTATCCAATAATAACATCACAACCGGTATAATTGTATTATGATTATTAGTTTCTTAATTTGCATTGTTTGCATCTTCTTGAAATTTAAAATTAGGTCAACAATAGAAGTGCAGGTAACTAATCCAACGCACTACCCAGACTATATTTATCAACCCCATTAGAAGCATAAGCTTCATTCCTAACGGAGTAAAAGGGTATACTAGATTCGTTGAAAAGTATGTAACAGGCAGAAGGAAGCGTTTCCGACCATATAAAGTATATATATTCTTAATCAGGATCAATATCCGAGCCGATCTGGCCATGTCCATCTGTCCGTCCGTATGAACGCTGAGATCTCAGGAACTACAAAACCTAGAAAGATTGGGCATACTGACTTCAGAGACATAGACGCAGCGCAAATTTATCGATTCATGTTGCCACGCCCACTCTAACGCACACAAACCGTCTAAAACTGCCACGCCCACACTTTTGAAAAATGTTTTGATATTTTTTCATTTTTGTATTAGTCTTGTAAATTTTCAAACAACTTTTTGCCAAGCCTACTCTAACGTCCACAAACCGCACAAAGCTGCCACGCCCACACTTTTGAAAAATTTTTTAATATTTTTTCATTTTTGTATTAGTCTTGTAAATTTCTATCGTTTTGCCAAACAACTTTTTACCACGCCCACTCTAACGCCCAAAAACCGCCAAAAACTGTCAGTGTTGAAGACTCTCATTTTTTGCCACGCCCACTATAACGCCCACAAACCGCCAGTATTGAAGACTCTACTTCGCACTTTCACTACCTGAGTAACGGGTATCAGATAGTCGGGGAACTCGACCATAACGTTCTCTCTTGTTAAACTTGTACAATATTACAAGACACTATAATCGGATTTATCTTATATCGTTCTCGAACCGATCTCGAAATAGACTCAAACTAACTGACTTATGGATTCTCAATCCTATTAAAGACAACAACTTTAGCCGATTAAATTTTGCCGGTCAAAAGTTAAAAGTTTTAGACGATGTTTTTTTAATGGTAAATCTTGGTCTATAAATACATGTTTAAAATCATCAGAAAGAGATTCTATTTTTTTTTAAACAATTTGGAATTAATAATAAATTGTTTGTTATTATTTTCTATTAAATCATTGATTGTATTTTAAATTAAAACGAAGTCATCATGATCCGGAGTTCCAGCTAACTTTTCCACACGGAGCCTAATTCATTAATTCCCCTTTTGGATCTAGATGATATTAGCTGTGATAAAATAAGCTCGATAACTTCTGTCGTATGCGATTTCCCATAGTAAACTTTTGTTAGTGACTCTCTTTATGTTTTTATGATTCAACATTGATTATTTCTTTATAAAAACTTAAATTGGTTACGTGGAATAAATCGCTATAGGTTTCATAAGCAAGAACATCCTTTCTGTCTTTGAACAGGAAAAATTCGTGATTGGAATAATTAATTATTTCTGAAGTGGATATTATTACGAATGGTATTAGAAGTAACAAGAGATGCATTGTCTGTCATTTTAAAAAGAAATATAATATTTTTTAAAACTTAATGTTGTCTTTGCGAATAGTTCTGTTTCTACTGTTGATTACTATTTTGTTAGGTAAGTATTCCTTAACAACCTGTTTTTTATGTCATGTTTTTAATTTATTTCTTTCTCCGTGTTTCTTTTTATAAACAACTTGTCCTACATTATATTCTCTTTCTTTACGACCTTCATTATATGTTTCTAACATTTTTTCCTGAGTGTTTTTTACAATTTTTGGAATGTTTTTATGTTTAATTTTATTATAAAGAATATCAAAAGGTTTTTGGTTTGTTGTAGAATGAATGCTCTGATTGAATTCATTTGCGGCTCTAATAATTATTTCAGAATAGTCAATGAGATTAAATTCTTCCTTTATGCAGCGAGCTAATTCTGTTAATGTTAAAAGTGCCCTTTCAATTTGTCCGTTCGAGGTACTGTGTCTGGAGTCTGCGAAATGTAGAGTTAAACCACATCTTTGTGCAAAGGATTTATAGGATAGTTAGTGGTGAAGTTTCAATTTAGAGCCACCAGAACTTGGAGATATTTGTGTTAGGATTTTGAAGATTACGTATTAGGGCACACTAAAACGGGTCGCAGCAGCGACCTATTGGCGGGCCACCTACGCAAGCGGAGATAAACAGGGGCACTTCATATTTTTTTTTTTTTTGTCGCGTGAGTTCCACGGCCACACCTCCCGCCCAACCGACCGAGGGGCGCTGCCGTGTATCGTACGTCTCGAATTGCGGGAAGATAGACGCGATATAGAAGACAGTAAAGGACGCGGAAATGTATGTATATAGTAGTAAGATCTAAGAATTCGTTAAGTATGTTAGGATTGATCGCCTTAAAAACGGCAGAGAGTCAGAATTAGAGATAATAGGATACAATCTATTATAGTCAGAACATAATACTCTGTAGGGATCATGCAACTCATAATTAGACAACTCATAATTAGACAGTGAAGTTTAGCCGACTAACCAAGTCGGGACTATCCACTTCACCACGAATAAGGTTAAAAATACAGACTGTTCCAAGCATCGTTCTACGGTTAGATAAGGAGGGTAAGTTAATTAACATTAATCTACATTAATCTGAATAAGGAGGTAATCTAAGGTTTGCCTCCCAATTAAGGCGCCGTAAGGCAAAAAGTAAGAAGTTCTTTTGAACCGATTCGATGCGGTCCGAGTAAACTTCATATTGTGGACTCCAAACAGGTGATCCATACTCGAGGATCGGACGGACTAGAGAAATAAATAAGGTTTTGGTCATGTAAGGATCATCAAATTCCGTTGACCACCGTTTTATAAAACCAAGCCTTATTTACAATAGACGAAATATGGTCTGAAAATTTAAGTTTAGGGTCCAGAAGAACACCAAGATCATCAACATGTGTTATTCTGTCCAAAGAGCACCCACTTAAAGTGTAAGTTGCGTGCATTGAGTTGGCACGATAAAAGGTCATAACTTTACACTTAGAACCATTTAAGTTTAATACGTTATCACGGCACCAGGTTTGAAAGAAATCTAGATCGGATTGTAAGTCCAAATGGCGAGAAATGTTCTTATATTGCAAGCATAATTTTACATCATCAGCGTACATTAGTACACGCGAATGATTTATTATTAAGGGAAGGTCGTTAATAAATAAGGTAAAAAGGAGCGGACCTAGGTGGCTCCCTTGTGGGACGCCGGATGTGACTCGGAGAATACAAGAAAGAGAATTTTTAAAGAGGACCCGTTGCGTCCTGCCATTCAAATAACTTAGAATCCAATTTAGGAGATGAACAGGGAAACCTATTAAATCAAGTTTTTTTATAAAAAGTGAATGATTAACAGAGTCGAATGCTTTACTAAAATCCGTATAAATGACATCTGTTTGAAGATTATTTTTGTAGCCCTGTACTACGAAGGAGTTTATCTCCAGAAGGTTAGTAGTTGTTGATCTGCGTTTCATGAACCCATGCTGACATGGTGATATAATTGACCTACAAAGGTGCTGCAAATGAGGAGTGATAACGTTTTCAAAAAGCTTAGGGATAGCAGACAATTTGGAGATTCCTCTGTAATTGCTTGCATCCGATTTGCTACCTTTTTTATGGAGAGGGATCACAAAGGACTCCTTCCATATTTGGGGGAACTGTGTAGATTCCAGAGATAAGTTAAACAGTTTTAGTAGAGGCTTGCACAAGGCTTCCGCACAGAATCTAAGCACACAGCCAGGAATTCCGTCGGGACCTGGCGAATAGACAGGCTTAATTCGCTGAAGATCATAAAGCAGTGAGCTTTCGTTTAAGGTGGGACAGAATATTAAATTTGACTTTGATACCGCGTAAGAGTAAGGCCGTTCAGAATGAGGTAACGTAGAATATGTGGTTTGAAAAAACTTGGCAAATAGATCGGCTATTGCCTGATCCGATGTTACCGAAGTATTTTCAAAAAATAGCGAAGAAGGGTAACTGGTTGTTTTGCGCTTAGTGTTAACGAAATTATAAAACTGTTTGGGATCCTCTGCGAACTGGAACTTAAAACGGTTTAAATAATTCTTATAACACTGAACGTTAACCGCGGTAAAATTTAACCGAGCACTTACATATTTAGAAAATATAGATTGACAACCGGTATTTTTAAATTTTATATAAAGTCTGGACCTAACATTTCTTAGATGTGTCAACTCTTTATTAAACCAAGGAGGTTGGTTAGAGGTAGACGGATAGTGCATCGGAACACAAGAGTTGAAAAATGATTTAATTGCAGTATAAAAAATATCTATGGCATCGACCATTATGCAGCAAGAATATAGATCGAACCAATTAAAGCCAGATATAAAAAGATTTAGCCTCCGAAAGTTTTCCTTACGAAAACAATGAATTCGTTTGGTTGACTTATCTGGCCTCTCTTTTATTACGGTACCTGTGTCGATTGTCACCTCGAAAGTTGGATGGTATGGATCTTCTGGTTGACTAAGAGGTGCTACTCTAGTCAGAAACACACTTTCAGGACTTGTAACAAAACATAGATCCAATAAACGACCAAGAGAATTTCGAATATAATTAACTTGCGACAACGATATGTCAAGCAAGCCGTCAATAAAGTCATGCTGTGCTATAGGCAGGAGAATATTCGACTGTTCTTCTGCGGACCACTTAGTGCCTGGTATATTAAAGTCACCTAGAACAACTAGTTGGTCCCTATCGGACAGTCTGTATGAAACGGATTGGATAGCGGACAAATGGTTAATATATTCAGGAAATTCAGAAGACGGCGGATTGTGAGAGCACGTAATACAAACAGAGCTATAATAAAATGACAGCTCTACGCATATGAATTACAATACAATTTAGTTAGCTAGTTAGGCTTGTGTACTCTTACATTTTGATACCAGAAAGAGAAGTAGAAGAGGAGGATGGTTTAGTGATCTGGCCACGTGTGGGAAGTTTAATTCCCACGGGCCCTTTTTTCTATTTTTAATCTTAGCTTCAAACTCTTTCACAATCATACTTTCCGGCCGAAAATCACCAGAACATATGGTTGAGAATAGCTCATTTGGGACAGTTATCTTGAAAGATGAGATGTCCCTAGCATAAGAAAAGTTAAATTTTTCCACTTTTATGTTGTCGGCTTTTGTTTTGTCTTGTATATAAGACCGTACATCAGATGATGTTTGATCAGGGGAAAGCCGAGAAACAAAAATTTGTTTCTTTAGTGGAACCACCGAGAGGGGTTTTGGCACTGCAGGTTGTATTTCTGAAGTGCCAACTTGAGCCGGTAGTCCGGACTCAATATTTCTTTGTGCTGGTAAACAATTCGGGACGGGTGGAATCACCGGTTGAGAAACCAGTGCGGACAAAACGGAATCTGTAGGAATCCCAGGCTGGACTCCCTCCACAACCGATTGATCGGATTGCACCGAATCTTTTTTAGCTGCCGATCTAAGCAACATTTGAGGGTTTGCTGCGATCGTCAACTGATCAGCTGTGGAGTTCTGTTGATCACTTGCCGAAGGTTGCGGGGCATTCCCTTAGGCAGCCTACCACCAGCGGCTTTCCTGCGCTTTGGAGATTCTTCTAATAGTTTGAGGCTATTAAATTGTGAATCAAGCGCAGAAAGAAGATCATCATCTCGATGAAAACTATTTCTAGCCACGCCAAAACTGCTGATCAGTCCCTTCAAGCCACCTTTAGTTTGGCGCATAAAGAGTTAAATTTCATTTGCAACTCCTAGGCAAGTATCACAACAGTATTTTAGATTAGGGTCTTTTGCTAGGTCATCACTTGTTCGGCCGTTAAAACCAGCGCACTTAGTGTACACCATTCTATCACATAGCCAACAGGTCATTTTTGACTGCTCAATCTTTATTACCTGACGGCAATTGTTATGGAAGCAGACAACATTGGTTTCCATGTTTAATTGGGTTTTGACCACTGTACCAAAAGACAAAATCAGAAAATGTACCGCAAGAGCGCAGTCTGCACTTTAGGATTTTGTGTGGGAGAGCGAGAGAGCGTGTGCACCGTGCAGGTTAGTACAAAAATAACACCAAACAGTACGGACAACGCACGAAAGAGAGAGTAAACAAAACGCAAAGACAGAAAGAGAACAGATTGAATTAATTTATTAAAATAATGCACTTATCACAAAAGATTCACTCGCGAAGCGAACGGAACTTTAACTAGTACGGATTACGAAATTGAATTATTAAAGAATTGGTTAAATTCCACCGCTGGATTTAGCAAAACAAAAATAAATTCGGAACGCAGAAAAAAAACACGACCGTTCGCTTTGAAGCTATCCTTTAGATGTTCGAAGACGAAGTGCGCTCCAATGAGGACTATGTCAATCCCGCGACTGGAACTTTAAGCAGCAGTATTGGGTACGATGGGCTGATGGATACAGTCAGGCAAGAGCACGGTTTGGAGATCAGCACCAGTGTGCTATGGACGGATTCTAAGACTGTGCTGCAATGGATAAGCAGCACAAGGACGTGTACCTGAGTATTGGTTCGCGGTGGCTAAGTGGTCCTCCATTCTTACGAGGACCGGAAGAAAGCTGGCCGAGATCGCGCGAGAAATGGAATCCCCCGACGCCAGATGAAGAGGAGATGAAATGTGAGTTTGCCCTGGTCATGGCGAACTTTATATCGTTACGGAGATTTTCGAGCTACAACCGATTAGTAAGGAGCACCGCATGGGTGCTCAGATTTATTCGACGGTGCCGTGGACTACGCTCCGATCGAGAGGATCACGGACTGACGTCGATGGAGTGCGCTGAGGCCGAGCGCGCACTGATAAGGCAATCGCAGGGAGAAGCGTTTGCTGAATACAGCCAAGGAAAGGCCGCCAAGTTCTGGATTACGAACTTTCGGAGGCTGCTACGGAAGGTGATGAGTAACTGCAATCTATGCAAACTACGGAAGGCGCGACCTGCGCATCCGGAGATGGGTCCCCTGCCAGAGGACCGGCTGGAGGCCAACGGATGGCCATTCAAGTATACCGGCCTGGATTATTTTGGACCGCTATTTGTGACTGTTGGACGTCACACGGAGAAAAGGTGGGTGGCATTGTTTACGTGTCTAACCACAAGGGCTATCCACTTGGAGATGGCCCACGATTTGTCTACAGATTCCTGTATAAGCGCCATGATTCCAAAGGAATCGAGTGGTTCTTTAATTGCCCGGCGAACCTAGCTGAGGGTGGCGCTTGGGAAAGGATGGTGCAGTGCGTGAAGAAGGTGCTGGCGCACACAATGATGGTGCAAGCACGTCGAGCCCATTCGTCGAGGAGATCTGGTGTTCATATGTGATCCACACGATACCACGAAGAGAGTGGAAACGAGGCGTCGTGGAAGAGGTGTTCACCGGGAGAGATGGAATTCCTCGTCGAGCGGCGGTGCGGACTAACGATCGAGCCAAGATGACAATGCGTCCCGCTTCGAAGCTAGCTGTCCTGGACGTGGTGAATGCGAGTGCTTCACCGGAGTGGGGATGTCGCGGAACGGTTTACGGCTATCGATAGTTAATGAAGTTTCAATTTAGAGCCGCCAGAACTTGGAGATATTTGTGTTAGGATTTTGAAGTTTACTTATTAGGGCACACTAAATCGGGTGACGCCAAGCTTAATTTCGGCGGGCTAAATCACTCCGTTTTTGCTATCACATTGAGAAGGAAGAGGAACTGCGGTATGTAAGATTGAGACTGTATTTCAGGTTAAGTTTAACCTATGTATATTCTACAAAATAAAACAACTCCAACTACTCTGTTTGTTATCGAACACGAGGTGTTTTTCTTGGATGTTTGAAGGCATCTCCTCGTGATAGGCCGAGCGGCGTCACGCGTCAATACAAATTAAGAAAATAAGATTTTGCGCGTAATAAATATCGATGTGCAAATTTTCTCCCTCTTTATTTGGAGTCGGTGCTTCCCCAATAGGAATTTTAATTGGATGTCTGGTTTATTTATTTTCGTTACAAATTTTCTCCCTCTTTATTTGGAGTCGGTGCTTCCCCAATAGGAATTTTAATTGGATGTCTGGTTTATTTATTTTCGTTGCAAATTGTACAATTTTTTTTGTATTCCTTCAATTTGGTAAATAAATTTGGCCAATAATATAATCTATTTATTTGTTTGTAATTTTCGTCTAGTCCTCTATGAGCTCGACAATGTGTTTCTTCTATTATAGAAAGCCTTGTCTTCATTATTTTTCACGTCTTGTATAAATATTTTAGTAAAAAGAAATTTGTTAGTGAAATTATTTTTTAAAGGTAATTGGATATGATAAAGATCTTCTAAAGTGCAATGGGTTTCTGCCGTTATGTTTGGTTGTAGATATTCTCTTAATATTGTTATTACATTTTCTGGCGCATCATATTCGATTATACATTTGTCGTGTCTTATCAAAAACTTTCAATGACTCATGTATTGTATACCTACCCGTTACACGGTGGTTGCGCCCATAGGCCAAAAATGAAAAAAAAATGTTTCTAAATATTTACGAAAAGTAACAGATTGTCTCTAAAATGTCCAAATATTTGTATGGCAAAACTCTAACGGGACATTCTAAAAATATAGTGTAAAGGGAGAACAACTGTTCATATTTGAAGCACAGCGGAGTTTTGATTGTTTTTCGTCGCAACAAAAGTCAATTTCAAAGTGGTCAAATGTGCGATTGATAGGTCTTATTTTAATTATTTAAAATGAATTTTAAAGTTTCAGGTATTTACTTTAATAAATTTCCTATTGTGAAATTCATTGAATTGATTTATCATATTTGGTGAATTTTCGATGGATTATACCTTTTTTGTGTATTATGTGAATGTAATTTTCCTAGTTAAAGTAAACTTTTAGATATATTGCCCCCCAATCTCCCCTTAATGAGTGCTAAAACTGTATTTGTCAATGTTTTAAGGAAATAAAAATCGTAAGTCTAGCTGCAAATATTTGCAAACATACGTGTAAACAATAACAAACTCAAGCTGTCTTGCAGTCTTCAAGGTCAAGTTTTCGCTGTATTTTGCTGCTTGTCCTATGTTACGCGTTAAAAATAAAGTGTTTTTAAAATGGAATCATTTAATATTACAATTAAAGGTATTTACTGTAACTTTTTGCAGTGTAAGAGTTTCTGACGTGTTGTTTTAGTTTGTTAAGTGTTTGTGAAACCTGTATCTTTTTAAGTATTAAGTTTTAAGTGAACTTATTTTTCACTTAGAGTTTCAAAAGTGATGGGCACCTGATAGCACGATGAAATGAATTTTAAAATATTGGTCAATGTTTATAGATAAACACAAATCAATTTAAAAAATATCTGTTTTCTGTTTGTTATTGTAACATTATTTTATACGTCTTTATTACAACTTTTGCTTTATATCTTAATGCGAAATCGATGTTCCTTAGTATCTCTAAGTATTTTTTATATTTCTTGATATATATATTATCCTTTTTTTGTATTTTTTCTTTTTAAAATTAAAACAGTCGTTAAACTAACGACCACTCCCATTTTTTAGATTTTTTTCAATTCTTATTTTTCAAAGAACTTATAGTAATAATTTCATAACGATATGTCTGCTAGAAGTATTTTTGGCCGCTCTCCCCATATATGCGCAACCACTGTGCGTTGTTAATAACAGTTGTTGTTGAAACTGATTTAACGGTTTACGGGTCTCTTGCATTACATTTTCAAAACTACTTTCAGCGGAATGCTACGTATTTTGATCTGAGCTTGATTGTTCTATATCGATGTTTGTAATATTATTTATTTTTATTCAAGATAATGCATCAGCAACGACATTTGTTGTTCCGGGTTTATATATTATTTTTGGGGTGAAACTTTCTATGAAAGAAAACCATCTTTTCATTTCTACGTTCGGGTTTTTATCAGAGATTGTAAAGGATAACTCCATATAAATAATTTATGAGATTTTAAGAGCTCAAACTATGGCTAACAATTCTTTTTTATTTGTGGCATAAAGTTGTTCGGTCTTATTTAAAGGTTTATTATCCTGTGATAAAACCGCTCCGATTCCTACGTCTGTTGTCAAAGTGAATTTTTTGTTATAATCTGGTTGGACTAATTCCACTTGTGCTAATAAATTATCTTTAAGTTCGTTAAAAGTTTTTATAGCTGGTTCATCCAACCGTATTGAAAATTTTCTAGAAATTTTACTATTATCTCCTCCTATTTGGTAAAGGGTTTAGCAATTTTTGCATAGTTTCGGACAAATTTTCGGTAATATCCAGTGAGGCCTAGGAAACTTCAAAGCTCTCTAATATTTTGTGGAATCGGATACTTCATAATTGTAGAAATTTTTTCATTAAAATTTGGTGGAATCCTGATTCCAAATCAATTGTTGAGAAATATTTTGACTTTCCTAAGTTAGATAATATTACAGACGGGTCTTGCATTGGGTATCTGTCCTGTATTGTGCTCTCGTTTAATTTTTAATAATCAATACCTAGTCGATGTTTTAAAGTTCCATCATCGTTTTGACCCTTTTTGGGTACTACTAAAACTGGTGAATTATAGGAGGTTCTACTATGTCTCATAATTTGTTCATTTAACATTCTATCGACTTCATTATTAACGAAATCTGGGACCGACATTGTTTAGCTATTGAGCTTTTTCAATAGCTGTTGCGAATAATAAATAGCCGAATATTTTCCGATACTGTTTGTTTTGTTTATTATACTGACAGCTAGGGCCGACCAAGAGCTATATCAAATTCACAAGATGAGTCTTTGCCAAAAAACGGAGAAGTGACAATTGGCGGGACAGACAGCCGAAATGCAGGGCCCGAGCTTAATGTAGGTAGATAACAAAGAAAGAGTAGTTACAAAGAGGGAGAGAGTGCGATGCACTATGGGCATCGCAACTGCTATTAATGACTATTTCGGCTTACAATATTAAAGAGTAGGAGATTAGTCAACTGCACAGTTTTGGCGGCTGCATGACCCAACATCCTCCCCCCGTTGGAAGCTTGGTTTCCAACAGAGTCCTCAAGGGGAAACAGACACAGCACAATTCTGCAACTCGAGCGACGCCGTCTCTGCCAGGAATCAACTGCATGACTCTCGCTAAAGGCCATCTCATTGGGGGTAGGTTCTCGTCCTTAACAAGAACGACGTTGTCCACGGCTACGCCAGGCTTTGGGGTGCGGCACTTGGAGCGCTGCCGGAGCAACGTCAAGTATTCTTCCTTCCTTCGCGACCAAAAGATTTGCTGAAGAAAGGAGATGCGCTGCCAAGAGTCAAGCCGATTATAGTTTAGTCCCGTTATATCTAGCTCGTCAAACGACGAAGGCGGACCACCATTGAGAAAATGCTCCGTCCAGATCAGCAGGGTTCTCTGAAATGGGAATAAGAGGTCTGGAGTTAATAACTGCCGAGATGTGGCACAACAGCGTCCTCAGCACGTCGAGGGTCAGAACCGCCGTACCCACAGCGCGGTAGAAATGATGCTTGGCCGTTTTCACCGCCGCTTCCCAAAGTCCACCGAAATGGGGCGACCGTGGAGGGATGAACCGCCAGTCTATCGTCTCCGAAAGGCAAAAATTCTGAACGGAGCCTTGATGCTCGCTGCTGAAAAATAACCTTCGAAGTTCCAGAAGTTCATTCTTTGCGCCGACAAAATTAGTGGCGTTGTCTGACCAAATTTGCTTCGGTTTCCGCCGGGTGCATATGAACCTCTTGAGTCCGCACAGAAACGCAACTGCCTTGGTTGCAAAGCATATAAATACGAAGACGTAGCATTTAACCGCAGGCTTGTTGCGTGTATCTGACTTGTGAAAGAAGGGTCCACAGAAGTCTATCCCAGCAACCTCAAAAGCGTGATATCCTTCCAAGCGCTCCTTGGGAAGGTCCGCCATTATATGCTCTATCAGCCGCGGCTTGATCTGAAAATATCTGACGCATCTGTTCACGGCCTTGGTAACCGTCTTATTCCCCCCAATAGTCCCATATTGGGATTGAATTGCACCCAGAAGAGCTCGAGGTCCGGCATGAAGATTGGTTTCATGGTAATGCGAAATAATCGCCAGAGTCACCGGTTGGGACCTTGGGAGGATTTTCGGGTGGCGGCCATCAAAGTCCAATGACGAATTCCGGAGGCATCCGCCTACTCTATGAAGTCCAAATTGGTCCAGGAACGGCGAAAGCGAGGATATGGGACTAGACGAGGAAACTCTTTCCAGCGTTTTTAGGGACTGCATGTCCTCCCATAACTGCGCGCGCTGCACCAAACGCTGCATCATCTGAGTACCCTCTTGAATGTGTGCGACGGTGAGCCCAGGATGACGAATTCCACAACAAAATTTGTAAATGTATGCAAACACTCGTTGCAGTGAGGGGTAAGAATTTGGAAATTTGGAGCTAGCAGTTACATCCACGTACGGCGACTTTACGATGAACACACTTCGACGAAGGTCAAGCACCGGTTTGTCAGGACAAGCAGCTGTTGGCCAATCTCTTTCAGGATCCGTAAGATAGGCGGGTCCATGAGCCCAGAGTGACGACTCGCTAAGCTCAGACGGGAGGGATCCTCTGGATAAGATGTCAGCCGGATTTAACGCTGTTGGAAAATAACGCTAAACCGTGGCATCTGTCAGCTCCTGAATGGCAGCAACCCTATTTGCCACAAATATGTTGAACCTGGCGGGCTCATCTCGGATCCAGGAAATTGCCACCGTCGAGTCGCACCAACAATAGTAGCGGCCTTTAAATACTTTCAAGCCAACTATTTCCCTCATGTTTTTGGCCAGAAGATCCGCACCACAAAGCTCCAGCTTTGGTACTGTAATGGTCCTCAACGGAGCTATGCGCGACTTTGAACAAAGCAAATGGCTAAAACTTTGATTCCCTTTAGAAACCAAATAAACGCAGGCTCCATAGGCATCAATGCTTGCATCACAAAAATCATGCACCTCAAGACCAGACTCTGCGCTAAACACGAACCGAGGGAAACTAACATGACTTATTATTTCAAAACTGCGACATATATCAAGCCATTTCGTGTTATGAGTTTCCGGGAGGCTTTTATCCCAGGACAGCTTTTCCTTGTAGAGCTGCTGCAAAAAGATTTTACACCTTGTGATTACCGACCAGGCCGAGAGGATCGTACAATTTAGCAATCGCCGACAAAACAGAGCACCTGCAGGGTCTCAATAGCGACTGAAAGGCAGAGAACGAAAACAATAGCATGTCGGAGGCGGGAGCTACAACCGATTAGTAAGGAGCACCGCATGGGTGCTCAGATTTATTCGACGGTGCCGTGGACTACGCTCCGATCGAGAGGATCACGGACTGACGTCGATGGAGTGCGCTGAGGCCGAGCGCGCACTGATAAGGCAATCGCAGGGAGAAGCGTTTGCTGAATACAGCCAAGGAAAGGCCGCCAAGTTCTGGATTACGAACTTTCGGAGGCTGCTACGGAAGGTGATGAGTAACTGCAATGTATGCAAACTACGGAAGGCGCGACCTGCGCAGCCGGAGATGGGTCCCCTGCCAGAGGACCGGCTGGAGGCCAACGGATGGCCATTCAAGTATACCGGCCTGGATTATTTTGGACCGCTATTTGTGACTGTTGGACGTCACACGGAGAAAAGGTGGGTGGCATTGTTTACGTGTCTAACCACAAGGGCTATCCACTTGGAGATGGCCCACGATTTGTCTACAGATTCCTGTATAAGCGCCATGATTCCAAAGGAATCGAGTGGTTCTTTAATTGCCCGGCGAACCTAGCTGAGGGTGGCGCTTGGGAAAGGATGGTGCAGTGCGTGAAGAAGGTGCTGGCGCACACAATGATGGTGCAAGCACGTCGAGCCCATTCGTCGAGGAGATCTGGTGTTCATATGTGATCCACACGATACCACGAAGAGAGTGGAAACGAGGCGTCGTGGAAGAGGTGTTCACCGGGAGAGATGGAATTCCTCGTCGAGCGGCGGTGCGGACTAACGATCGAGCCAAGACGACAATGCGTCCCGCTTCGAAGCTAGCTGTCCTGGACGTGGTGAATGCGAGTGCTTCACCGGAGTGGGGATGTCGCGGAACGGTTTACGGCTATCGATAGTTAATGAAGTTTCAATTTAGAGCCGCCAGAACTTGGAGATATTTGTGTTAGGATTTTGAAGTTTACTTATTAGGGCACACTAAATCGGGTGACGCCAAGCTTAATTTCGGCGGGCTAAATCACTCCGTTTTTGCTATCACATTGAGAAGGAAGAGGAACTGCGGTATGTAAGATTGAGACTGTATTTCAGGTTAAGTTTAACCTATGTATATTCTACAAAATAAAACAACTCCAACTACTCTGTTTGTTATCGAACACGAGGTGTTTTTCTTGGATGTTTGAAGGCATCTCCTCGTGATAGGCCGAGCGGCGTCACGCGTCAATACAAGTTAAGAAAATAAGATTTTGCGCGTAATAAATATCGATGTGCAAATTTTCTCCCTCTTTATTTGGAGTCGGTGCTTCCCCAATAGGAATTTTAATTGGATGTCTGGTTTATTTATTTTCGTTACAAATTTTCTCCCTCTTTATTTGGAGTCGGTGCTTCCCCAATAGGAATTTTAATTGGATGTCTGGTTTATTTATTTTCGTTGCAAATTGTACAATTTTTTTTGTATTCCTTCAATTTGGTAAATAAATTTGGCCAATAATATAATCTATTTATTTGTTTGTAATTTTCGTCTAGTCCTCTATGAGCTCGACAATGTGTTTCTTCTATTATAGAAAGCCTTGTCTTCATTATTTTTCACGTCTTGTATAAATATTTTAGTAAAAAGAAATTTGTTAGTGAAATTATTTTTTAAAGGTAATTGGATATGATAAAGATCTTCTAAAGTGCAATGGGTTTCTGCCGTTATGTTTGGTTGTAGATATTCTCTTAATATTGTTATTACATTTTCTGGCGCATCATATTCGATTATACATTTGTCGTGTCTTATCAAAAACTTTCAATGACTCATGTATTGTATACCTACCCGTTACACGGTGGTTGCGCCCATAGGCCAAAAATGAAAAAAAAATGTTTCTAAATATTTACGAAAAGTAACAGATTGTCTCTAAAATGTCCAAATATTTGTATGGCAAAACTCTAACGGGACATTCTAAAAATATAGTGTAAAGGGAGAACAACTGTTCATATTTGAAGCACAGCGGAGTTTTGATTGTTTTTCGTCGCAACAAAAGTGAATTTCAAAGTGGTCAAATGTGCGATTGATAGGTCTTATTTTAATTATTTAAAATGAATTTTAAAGTTTCAGGTATTTACTTTAATAAATTTCCTATTGTGAAATTCATTGAATTGATTTATCATATTTGGTGAATTTTCGATGGTTTATACCTTTTTTGTGTATTATGTGAATGTAATTTTCCTAGTTAAAGTAAACTTTTAGATATATTGCCCCCCAATCTCCCCTTAATGAGTGCTAAAACTGTATTTGTCAATGTTTTAAGGAAATAAAAATCGTAAGTCTAGCTGCAAATATTTGCAAACATACGTGTAAACAATAACAAACTCAAGCTGTCTTGCAGTCTTCAAGGTCAAGTTTTCGCTGTATTTTGCTGCTTGTCCTATGTTACGCGTTAAAAATAAAGTGTTTTTAAAATGGAATCATTTAATATTACAATTAAAGGTATTTACTGTAACTTTTTGCAGTGTAAGAGTTTCTGACGTGTTGTTTTAGTTTGTTAAGTGTTTGTGAAACCTGTATCTTTTTAAGTATTAAGTTTTAAGTGAACTTATTTTTCACTTAGAGTTTCAAAAGTGATGGGCACCTGATAGCACGATGAAATGAATTTTAAAATATTGGTCAATGTTTATAGATAAACACAAATCAATTTAAAAAATATCTGTTTTCTGTTTGTTATTGTAACATTATTTTATACGTCTTTTTACAACTTTTGCTTTATATCTTAATGCGAAATCGATGTTCCTTAGTATCTCTAAGTATTTTTTATATTTCTTGATATATATATTATCCTTTTTTTGTATTTTTTCTTTTTAAAATTAAAACAGTCGTTAAACTAACGACCACGCCCATTTTTTAGATTTTTTTCAATTCTTATTTTTCAAAGAACTTATAGTAATAATTTCATAACGATATGTCTGCTAGAAGTATTTTTGGCCGCTCTCCCCATATATGCGCAACCACTGTGCGTTGTTAATAACAGTTGTTGTTGAAACTGATTTAACGGTTTACGGGTCTCTTGCATTACATTTTCAAAACTACTTTCAGCGGAATGCTACGTATTTTGATCTGAGCTTGATTGTTCTATATCGATGTTTGTAATATTATTTATTTTTATTCAAGATAATGCATCAGCAACGACATTTGTTGTTCCGGGTTTATATATTATTTTTGGGGTGAAACTTTCTATGAAAGAAAACCATCTTTTCATTTCTACGTTCGGGTTTTTATCAGAGATTGTAAAGGATAACTCCATATAAATAATTTATGAGATTTTAAGAGCTCAAACTATGGCTAACAATTCTTTTTTATTTGTGGCATAAAGTTGTTCGGTCTTATTTAAAGGTTTATTATCCTGTGATAAAACCGCTCCGATTCCTACGTCTGTTGTCAAAGTGAATTTTTTGTTATAATCTGGTTGGACTAATTCCCCTTGTGCTAATAAATTATCTTTAAGTTCGTTAAAAGTTTTTATAGCTGGTTCATCCAACCGTATTGAAAATTTTCTAGAAATTTTACTATTATCTCCTCCTATTTGGTAAAGGGTTTAGCAATTTTTGCATAGTTTCGGACAAATTTTCGGTAATATCCAGTGAGGCCTAGGAAACTTCAAAGCTCTCTAATATTTTGTGGAATCGGATACTTCATAATTGTAGAAATTTTTTCATTAAAATTTGGTGGAATCCTGATTCCAAATCAATTGTTGAGAAATATTTTGACTTTCCTAAGTTAGATAATATTACAGACGGGTCTTGCATTGGGTATCTGTCCTGTATTGTGCTCTCGTTTAATTTTTAATAATCAATACCTAGTCGATGTTTTAAAGTTCCATCATCGTTTTGACCCTTTTTGGGTACTACTAAAACTGGTGAATTATAGGAGGTTCTACTATGTCTCATAATTTGTTCATTTAACATTCTATCGACTTCATTATTAACGAAATCTGAGACCGACATTGTTTAGCTATTGAGCTTTTTCAATAGCTGTTGCGAATAATAAATAGCCGAATATTTTCCGATACTGTTTGTTTTGTTTATTATACTGACAGCTAGGGCCGACCAAGAGCTATATCAAATTCACAAGATGAGTCTTTGCCAAAAAACGGAGAAGTGACAATTGGCGGGACAGACAGCCGAAATGCAGGGCCCGAGCTTAATGTAGGTAGATAACAAAGAAAGAGTAGTTACAAAGAGGGAGAGAGTGCGATGCACTATGGGCATCGCAACTGCTATTAATGACTATTTCGGCTTACAATATTAAAGAGTAGGAGATTAGTCAACTGCACAGTTTTGGCGGCTGCATGACCCAACATCCTCCCCCCGTTGGAAGCTTGGTTTCCAACAGAGTCCTCAAGGGGAAACAGACACAGCACAATTCTGCAACTCGAGCGACGCCGTCTCTGCCAGGAATCAACTGCATGACTCTCGCTAAAGGCCATCTCATTGGGGGTAGGTTCTCGTCCTTAACAAGAACGACGTTGTCCACGGCTACGCCAGGCTTTGGGGTGCGGCACTTGGAGCGCTGCCGGAGCAACGTCAAGTATTCTTCCTTCCTTCGCGACCAAAAGATTTGCTGAAGAAAGGAGATGCGCTGCCAAGAGTCAAGCCGATTATAGTTTAGTCCCGTTATATCTAGCTCGTCAAACGACGAAGGCGGACCACCATTGAGAAAATGCTCCGTCCAGATCAGCAGGGTTCTCTGAAATGGGAATAAGAGGTCTGGAGTTAATAACTGCCGAGATGTGGCACAACAGCGTCCTCAGCACGTCGAGGGTCAGAACCGCCGTACCCACAGCGCGGTAGAAATGATGCTTGGCCATGATTGGTCCAGGAACGGCGAAAGCGAGGATATGGGACTAGACGAGGAAACTCTTTCCAGCGTTTTTAGGGACTGCATGTCCTCCCATAACTGCGCGCGCTGCACCAAACGCTGCATCATCTGAGTACCCTCTTGAATGTGTGCGACGGTGAGCCCAGGATGACGAATTCCACAACAAAATTTGTAAATGTATGCAAACACTCGTTGCAGTGAGGGGTAAGAATTTGGAAATTTGGAGCTAGCAGTTACATCCACGTACGGCGACTTTACGATGAACACACTTCGACGAAGGTCAAGCACCGGTTTGTCAGGACAAGCAGCTGTTGGCCAATCTCTTTCAGGATCCGTAAGATAGGCGGGTCCATGAGCCCAGAGTGACGACTCGCTAAGCTCAGACGGGAGGGATCCTCTGGATAAGATGTCAGCCGGATTTAACGCTGTTGGAAAATAACGCTAAACCGTGGCATCTGTCAGCTCCTGAATGGCAGCAACCCTATTTGCCACAAATATGTTGAACCTGGCGGGCTCATCTCGGATCCAGGAAATTGCCACCGTCGAGTCGCACCAACAATAGTAGCGGCCTTTAAATACTTTCAAGCCAACTATTTCCCTCATGTTTTTGGCCAGAAGATCCGCACCACAAAGCTCCAGCTTTGGTACTGTAATGGTCCTCAACGGAGCTATGCGCGACTTTGAACAAAGCAAATGGCTAAAACTTTGATTCCCTTTAGAAACCAAATAAACGCAGGCTCCATAGGCATCAATGCTTGCATCACAAAAATCATGCACCTCAAGACCAGACTCTGCGCTAAACACGAACCGAGGGAAACTAACATGACTTATTATTTCAAAACTGCGACATATATCAAGCCATTTCGTGTTATGAGTTTCCGGGAGGCTTTCATCCCAGGACAGCTTTTCCTTGTAGAGCTGCTGCAAAAAGATTTTACACCTTGTGATTACCGACCAGGCCGAGAGGATCGTACAATTTAGCAATCGCCGACAAAACAGAGCACCTGCAGGGTCTCAATAGCGACTGAAAGGCAGAGAACGAAAACAATAGCATGTCGGAGGCGGGAACCCAAGCGAGACCTAAAGTTTTGGTGAAATCGCTACCATCTTCAAACTTCATGAATGACTCCTTGTCCTCGGCGGGCACACCCTCCAGCACAAGCGGAATGTTAGAGCACCATTTCCTTAGCTTGAGCTTGCCGATAGCATCCTTTGCCGTGCCGGAGCTTGAGATAAGATCATCCACGTAAAAAACGCGCCGAAGGATTTCTGATCCAATGGGAAACGATGCCTGCTCATCGATTGACAACTGCTGCATAGCCCTTACGGATAAGAAGGAGGCTGGTTTGGTAACTGTGTCGAGTTTGTATACTTGAAGGTCATCGATTGGGGAGTCCCTCCATACAATGCACTGCAAATAGCTATCTTCTTGCGAGACCCTTACACATCGGTACATTTTACATATGTCTCCAGTAACGGCAACTGGGTGCGAGCGAAATCGAATTAGGATGTGAAATAGCTTGGGCTGGATGACCGGGCTGGCCATTAACACATCGTTAAGCGAGTAACCGGTGGAAGTGGCAGCTGATCCGTAAAAAACAACGCGAAGCTGGGTGGTGGAGCTATCCTCCTAATGTGGTAAAAAATATCGACACGAGCTGACCTCGGAAGCAGGCACAGGCGACTTATGTCCCAGATGACGATATTCCTTCATGAACGCCGTATATTTAACCCACAAGCCAGGGTGCTTTGTAAGCTTCCTTTCCAGCGACAAGAATCTCCGCACAGCCTGAGGATAGAAATCTCCTAAAGAATCCAAATGGAGTTTTAGCGGCAAACGTACCGAGTAATCGCCAGCTGGCAATCGGGTGTAATTTTTAACAAAGTGGGCCTCGCAATCTAGCTTCTCCTTAGTGGCTTGAACTATTGGGCCGGGACAATTTTCTTCCTCCCAAAAGCGCTGCAGAAGTAAATCAAATACAACATCAATGCTTTTTTCCTCGCTAGCTGCAGAAGGAACGCGTGAAGCTATTAAGGCGCTACCGCATGGGCGCGCGCAGTCTCAAGACACAACCCAGTGAAGCAGTGGCAGTCCTAGCAACCACTTTATAGGACCTACGCAAAGCAGCTCATAAAACAGCTCATGCTAAGAGGAGCTATATTAACAGATCAACACGCTGAGCCCTTTGAAATTCCGGGTCGGCGAGCTGCAGGTTTTCTGGAATCTTCCAGTCCCCAATTTCCACATTAAAGCTTGGCTGGCGATCCGTGATATTGGGAGCGATAACTGCTGTTATGCTCGTTGAGAAACTCGAAGTGACAGACCGCATCGCAATTCCTACCGAGATTCCATCAGTCGCGAAATTGGAATCCCCGATTCCAGTGACGGATTCAGACGACCTCGACCTCTTAAGTTGCAGTTGATTTGCAAACCGAGAGGTCACCAAGTGAAGTTGAGAGTCAGAATCTAACAAGGCCCTGCAGGGAACGAACAGTCCCGACCGATTCTGCACTAGAACGGTTGCAGTGGCTAGCAGTACAAGGTCACTACCGAGATCCTGGGCAATTAGAGTAGAAGAAGTCGAAAGCGGGGCAGAAGGCCCAGTGTGGGAGCTTGAAGACACCAGATAATGTGGCTGCGAGGAAGGCGGACCATCTAAATGGAGCAGCGTATGATGCCTGATTCCACAGGTGCGGCAGCGGCTCGAGCTACATTGCCGTAGCTGATGACCTGCCTTTAGGCAGTTTAGGCAAAGTGCTAGTCTCTTTGCCTTGCACAGACGATCTACTGGCGCTTAGTCTCTTAATGGCGGGCAATAATATATGGCATCCTCTGCACTATGGCACAGCATGCAACCAAGAGAATTTTGGGTGGTAGCAACTAGCGTCGAACGATTTCTGCCCACCTGAACGCCTGGCGCATAGGTTGCCATGGCGCAATCCACGGCCTCCAAAGTCCTACATCGCTGCTCCAGGAATGCAGCCATCGATTCCCACGACGGAATAAGGTTGGCAAGGACCGGATCCTGCAAGCGCTCCTCCCACTTAGCATGGCTCGCCGCATCCAGCTTTTGCAGCAGCACTTGCACTATGATGCAACGAGCGATTTGCTCAGTGGTGCCAAAACCCTTAAGCCCACGAATGTGAGCGTTAAACTTGTCCGACAATTCCCGAAGCGATGCCACTGAACCATTCCGTACTACCTTTAGACTCAGAATCTTGGTGATGTTCGCCTGAATCACGAGATTATCAAACCTTTTTTGAAGCAACTCTAAAGCCGCTTCGTAATTGCCGTTTCAGATCTCCAATGATCGGATAGTTTCCAGCGCTGAGTCCCTCAAGCATGACCGCAGATGCTGAAATTATTCATTGTTGGAGAGGTCTGGATGGCTGTCCATTATGCTCGTGAACACGGAGTAAAAATCCGCCCAGTTTGCGTAGCCTCCGCCAAACGTTGGCAGCTGCACAGGCGGCAACGGCATCGGCCTCGGCCGCGGCTGCGTCTGATGACCACTACACTGGTGTGGCACAACACCTTCCGCGAGCGTCGAGTGAGGCGCGAAATGCACATTGCGTTTGGCTATTTCCTCGCGCACACTAGCCTTGAATTCTACGATGAATTCATCGAAACTCTCACTCATTTCACTGCCAATTTCGTCGAAATCTTATTCCTCCAGTTCTGAATGCAGAACATTGAAGGCACTTTACAGCTCATCAATCTGCTCCAGCCTCACAGTAAAAGTGGGTTCGTCGTAACCGCTTAGCGTCTCATTAGACAGCGAAGTTTGTAGCCTCTGCAATCTGCTGAACCACGCATTGGCTTTGCGCTTTAAAAAGGTCACCCTGTTTTTGTCACTTTCAGCGGGCACAGCAACAAATCGCTTTGAATTCGGTTCAGCGGGAAGATGAGCACAAAACAAGTGCCGAACATGCAAGCGGAGTCAATGCACGTAACGGGGCGGCTGCACTTGATATATGTAGCAATGTATATATGTATGTATATAATGCTAGCTCGCTTAAACACAGCCACTATCACATAAATCACCACTCACTTGTCCAACCGATTGCGTTTTTATATGTATGTTGATATATTTATTTATAAACGGGATAAGTGCATTAATTAATGTATGCAATTTAACACGATCACGTCGGGGTCGTCAAATGTTTAGCTATTGAGCTTTTTCAATAGCTGTTGCGAATAATAAATAGCCGAAATAGCCGATATTTTCCGATACTGTTTGTTTTGTTTATTATACTGACAGCTAGAGCCGACCAAGAGCTATATCAAATTCACAAGTTTAGTCTTTGCCGAAAAACGAAGAAGTGACAATTCGCGGGACAAACAGCCGAAATGCAGCGCCCGAGCTTAGTGTAGGTAGATAACAAAGAGAGAGTAAATAAAAAAGAGAGAGAGAGGGAGTGCGATGCACTTTGGGCATCGCAACTGCTATTAATGACTATTTCGGCTTACAATATTAAGAGTATAAAATTAGTCTACTGCACAGCTTTGAAGGCTGCATGACCCAACAGACATAGCATACGGATGTTGTTTGCTATAAATTGTCATTGTCAGTATTTATTTATCCTCGAATATCGGTTCGAAAAGAAATTTGCCTATTTATTTTAGAATGCTCCTTTTCAATTTTGTTCATAATTTTATTTTCGAAATCTTTTAATTGATTTGAAGTTATTATAAGATTATGAATTTTTTTTTTTCGAAAAAATCAACGACGGCGTGATCCCAAACTTTTCAATTTTAATTTGACGGAATTAACATCGTCGGCGCGCTTGAGATTATAAGATTTTACGCTATAATTACTTTTTTCTGCAATAACTGATTCAGTTTTATATTCCATTTGATTGCTAAAGTATTTTTACACCCGTTACTCGTAGAGTAAAAGGGTATACTAGATTCGTTAAAAAGTATGTAACAGGCAGAAGGAAGCGTTTCTGACCATATAAAGTATATATATTCTTGATCAGGATCAATAGTCGAGTCGATCTGGCCATGTTCCCCTGTCCGTCCGTCTGTCTGTCCGTATGAACGTCGAGATCTCAGGAACTACAAAAGCTAGAAAGTTGAGATTAAGCATACAGACTCCCAAGACTGCCACGTCCACACTTTTGAAAAATGTTTTGATATTTTTTCATTTTTGTATTAGTCTTGTAAATTTCTATCGATTTGCAAAAAATCTTTTTGCCACGCCCACTCTAACGCAAATTGCCAAAAACCAGTGTTCAAGACTCTCCTTCGCACTTCCACCAGCTCAGTAACGGGTATCAGATAGTCGGGGAACTCGACTATAGCGTTTTCTCTTGTTTTATAATATATTCCTTTAATGGAAGAGTATTATTTTCTCCAATTAAACGCAAATCGTTTTTCTCCTCATTGTCATAACACTTTTTTCTTTTTTCCATTATATTCCAGAATACCTTTTTATACCCGTTACTCGTAGAGTAAAAGGGTATACTAGATTCGTTGAAAAGTATGTAACAGGGAGAAGGAAGCGTTTCCGACCATATAAAGTATATATATTCTTGATCAGGATCAGTAGCCGAGTCGATCTGGCCATGTCCGTCTGTCCGTCCGTCTGTCCGTCTGTCCGTCCGTATGAACGTCGAGATCTCAGGAACTACAAAAGCTAGAAAGTTGAGATTAGGTATACAGACTCCAGGGACATTGACGCAGCGCAAGTTTGTCGATTCATGTTGCCACGCCCACTCTAACGCCCACAAACCGCCCAAAACTGCCACGCCCACACTTTTGAAAAATGTTTTGATATTTTTTCATTTTTGTATTGGTCTTGTAAATTTCTATCGATTTGTGAAAAAACTTTTTGCCACGCCCACTCTAACGCCCACAAACCGCCCAAAGCTGCTACGCCCACACTTTTGAAAAATGTTTTGAAATTTTTTCTTTTTTGTATTGGCCTTGTAAATTTCTATCGATTTGCCAAAAAACTTTTTGCCACGCCCACTCTAACGCCCACAAACCGCCCAAAGCTGCTACTCCCACACTTTTGAAAAATGTTTTGATATGTTTTCATTTTTGTATTAGTCTTGTAAAATTCTATCGATTTGCCAAAAAACTTTCTGCCACGCCCACTATAACGCCTACAAACCGCCAAAAACTGTGTTTAAGGCTCTGCTTCTCCCTTCCACTAGCTAAGTAACGGGTATCAGATAGTCGGGGAACTCGACTATAGCGTTCTCTCTTGTTCTACATCTATTTAAGTCCAATTTTCCTTAATAGAATGTACCCAATTAATAAGCCAGGATCCTTCTATTTCATAAAATATATGTTTCGCTTCAAATATTGTTATAATAAAATATCCATGAACTGTAGATACTCTCTTGTAAATTGGTAATTCTTTTATATTTTTAAATTCCATTTTTGATATAGCAAGAGGAGGCCCCTGTGTCAATTAATATTTATAGATGTTTTTTTGTATTTCTGTCTATTCTTGTTATATGTGGTATTCCTCTGTCGGACTTTGACTTAAAAAATGATCTTCATCAATTTTATTTATTCTCATACCTTTCTGGGCTGGTTGACCAGTTGCTTCTCTTTTTAATGGGATTTGTGGTTCAATTTTTTGTGCTTGGTTTTGATTATAAATATATTTTTTGTGCAAAATTATTATAATTCTGTCTGTTATCATTATACCCTCTGTTATAATTATTACTCGGACGATTTTGATACTTTATGAAACTTTCTACTTCCATTGGTTCTGGTGGGGGTTGTCCCTTAGAATTGTTATTTGAATTCCAATTATTATTTTGCCCAAAGTTCCCGTATTGCGGCCAAATATTATTCTGGTTTTAATTCCAATTATTATTCATTCTGTAATTATTATTATTATTATTACTATTATTATTATTATTATTCTGTCTGGAATTTACTGTATTAAATCTTAGGTTATTTCCCTGACTTTTAGTTTCATTTCTAAATCCATAATACCTGTTTTGAAATTGTGCTCGAAACTTTTTAGACTCTAATTCTTGACACTTTGCCAATGCGTTTGGCAAGTCTGGTGGGTTTAGAGAAAATAGTGTTTCTGAGATTGAACCGTTCAATCCAGAAATAAAAATTCTAAGAGGGTTGCTCCTCATTGTTTTATTCGTTTCTTTGGTTATTCCGCTGTCTTTTCCATATGTCATTATGGTTTTGTTTATCAGTAATGTAATTTTCTTGTTTACTTCGTTGTAGAATTCTGTAATGGTCATGAGTCCCTGCCTAAGGATGCTTAATTCTGATTCAAGAATATGAACTGGTCTTTTATCGTTATAAATAAAATCCAATCTGGAGAGAATTGCTTGGAACTTTAAAACAGTACCATGGTTAGTTAGAGCATCCTGTGCTGCTCCCATGATTTTATTACGTAGAAATGTTAAAGCGATAAAATATTGTTCGCTTCGAATTTTATAAAGACCCATGGCGGTTTCTGCCGCTTTTCTCCAGCCTACATATTGGGTTATTTCTCCTGTGAACTTTGGTAAAGATTTAACTACCTCTAGAGAAGTTTCACATTTTACAGTTGGGTCGATTGTTTGGATTTTATAATCTTCTACTACATTTTCGCTAGCGGCTATCTGCCCTTCTATCCCTTCAATTTCTCTGGTTACTTCACTCAATTGTACACTTATTAATCGGTTAATTAATTCCATTGTCAGATTGCTGGCGTTGTATATCCCGCCCGCAGAAAGGATTGGTGCTGAACTCCTGTTGCCATTGTTAAATTCAAATCTTCAAAACTCTTTATTAAATTTTCCAGATTGTTTTCGTTTAATAATGGTTAAAATAGATTTCGATTTTTTTTAAAGACTCTTTAATATTTCCTGTATCTTGATCTTGTTTTATTATAAATTTTTTGAGTAAATAAAAAAGAGAGAGAGAGGGAGTGCGATGCACTTTGGGCATCGCAACTGCTATTAATGACTATTTCGGCTTACAATATTAAGAGTATAAAATTAGTCTACTGCACAGCTTTGAAGGCTGCATGACCCAACAGACATAGCATACGGATGTTGTTTGCTATAAATTGTCATTGTCAGTATTTATTTATCCTCGAATATCGGTTCGAAAAGAAATTTGCCTATTTATTTTAGAATGCTCCTTTTCAATTTTGTTCATAATTTTATTTTCGAAATCTTTTAATTGATTTGAAGTTATTATAAGATTATGAATTTTTTTTTTCGAAAAAATCAACGACGGCGTGATCCCAAACTTTTCAATTTTAATTTGACGGAATTAACATCGTCGGCGCGCTTGAGATTATAAGATTTTACGCTATAATTACTTTTTTCTGCAATAACTGATTCAGTTTTATATTCCATTTGATTGCTAAAGTATTTTTACACCCGTTACTCGTAGAGTAAAAGGGTATACTAGATTCGTTAAAAAGTATGTAACAGGCAGAAGGAAGCGTTTCTGACCATATAAAGTATATATATTCTTGATCAGGATCAATAGTCGAGTCGATCTGGCCATGTTCCCCTGTCCGTCCGTCTGTCTGTCCGTATGAACGTCGAGATCTCAGGAACTACAAAAGCTAGAAAGTTGAGATTAAGCATACAGACTCCCAAGACTGCCACGTCCACACTTTTGAAAAATGTTTTGATATTTTTTCATTTTTGTATTAGTCTTGTAAATTTCTATCGATTTGCAAAAAATCTTTTTGCCACGCCCACTCTAACGCAAATTGCCAAAAACCAGTGTTCAAGACTCTCCTTCGCACTTCCACCAGCTCAGTAACGGGTATCAGATAGTCGGGGAACTCGACTATAGCGTTTTCTCTTGTTTTATAATATATTCCTTTAATGGAAGAGTATTATTTTCTCCAATTAAACGCAAATCGTTTTTCTCCTCATTGTCATAACACTTTTTTCTTTTTTCCATTATATTCCAGAATACCTTTTTATACCCGTTACTCGTAGAGTAAAAGGGTATACTAGATTCGTTGAAAAGTATGTAACAGGGAGAAGGAAGCGTTTCCGACCATATAAAGTATATATATTCTTGATCAGGATCAGTAGCCGAGTCGATCTGGCCATGTCCGTCTGTCCGTCCGTCTGTCCGTCTGTCCGTCCGTATGAACGTCGAGATCTCAGGAACTACAAAAGCTAGAAAGTTGAGATTAGGTATACAGACTCCAGGGACATTGACGCAGCGCAAGTTTGTCGATTCATGTTGCCACGCCCACTCTAACGCCCACAAACCGCCCAAAACTGCCACGCCCACACTTTTGAAAAATGTTTTGATATTTTTTCATTTTTGTATTGGTCTTGTAAATTTCTATCGATTTGTGAAAAAACTTTTTGCCACGCCCACTCTAACGCCCACAAACCGCCCAAAGCTGCTACGCCCACACTTTTGAAAAATGTTTTGAAATTTTTTCTTTTTTGTATTGGCCTTGTAAATTTCTATCGATTTGCCAAAAAACTTTTTGCCACGCCCACTCTAACGCCCACAAACCGCCCAAAGCTGCTACTCCCACACTTTTGAAAAATGTTTTGATATGTTTTCATTTTTGTATTAGTCTTGTAAAATTCTATCGATTTGCCAAAAAACTTTCTGCCACGCCCACTATAACGCCTACAAACCGCCAAAAACTGTGTTTAAGGCTCTGCTTCTCCCTTCCACTAGCTAAGTAACGGGTATCAGATAGTCGGGGAACTCGACTATAGCGTTCTCTCTTGTTCTACATCTATTTAAGTCCAATTTTCCTTAATAGAATGTACCCAATTAATAAGCCAGGATCCTTCTATTTCATAAAATATATGTTTCGCTTCAAATATTGTTATAATAAAATATCCATGAACTGTAGATACTCTCTTGTAAATTGGTAATTCTTTTATATTTTTAAATTCCATTTTTGATATAGCAAGAGGAGGCCCCTGTGTCAATTAATATTTATAGATGTTTTTCTGTATTTCTGTCTATTCTTGTTATATGTGGTATTCCTCTGTCGGACTTTGACTTAAAAAATGATCTTCATCAATTTTATTTATTCTCATACCTTTCTGGGCTGGTTGACCAGTTGCTTCTCTTTTTAATGGGATTTGTGGTTCAATTTTTTGTGCTTGGTTTTGATTATAAATATATTTTTTGTGCAAAATTATTATAATTCTGTCTGTTATCATTATACCCTCTGTTATAATTATTACTCGGACGATTTTGATACTTTATGAAACTTTCTACTTCCATTGGTTCTGGTGGGGGTTGTCCCTTAGAATTGTTATTTGAATTCCAATTATTATTTTGCCCAAAGTTCCCGTATTGCGGCCAAATATTATTCTGGTTTTAATTCCAATTATTATTCATTCTGTAATTATTATTATTATTATTACTATTATTATTATTATTATTCTGTCTGGAATTTACTGTATTAAATCTTAGGTTATTTCCCTGACTTTTATTTTCATTTCTAAATCCATAATACCTGTTTTGAAATTGTGCTCGAAACTTTTTAGACTCTAATTCTTGACACTTTGCCAATGCGTTTGGCAAGTCTGGTGGGTTTAGAGAAAATAGTGTTTCTGAGATTGAACCGTTCAATCCAGAAATAAAAATTCTAAGAGGGTTGCTCCTCATTGTTTTATTCGTTTCTTTGGTTATTCCGCTGTCTTTTCCATATGTCATTATGGTTTTGTTTATCAGTAATGTAATTTTCTTGTTTACTTCGTTGTAGAATTCTGTAATGGTCATGAGTCCCTGCCTAAGGATGCTTAATTCTGATTCAAGAATATGAACTGGTCTTTTATCGTTATAAATAAAATCCAATCTGGAGAGAATTGCTTGGAACTTTAAAACAGTACCATGGTTAGTTAGAGCATCCTGTGCTGCTCCCATGATTTTATTACGTAGAAATGTTAAAGCGATAAAATATTGTTCGCTTCGAATTTTATAAAGACCCATGGCGGTTTCTGCCGCTTTTCTCCAGCCTACATATTGGGTTATTTCTCCTGTGAACTTTGGTAAAGATTTAACTACCTCTAGAGAAGTTTCACATTTTACAGTTGGGTCGATTGTTTGGATTTTATAATCTTCTACTACATTTTCGCTAGCGGCTATCTGCCCTTCTATCCCTTCAATTTCTCTGGTTACTTCACTCAATTGTACACTTATTAATCGGTTAATTAATTCCATTGTCAGATTGCTGGCGTTGTATATCCCGCCCGCAGAAAGGATTGGTGCTGAACTCCTGTTGCCATTGTTAAATTCAAATCTTCAAAACTCTTTATTAAATTTTCCAGATTGTTTTCGTTTAATAATGGTTAAAATAGATTTCGATTTTTTTTAAAGACTCTTTAATATTTCCTGTATCTTGATCTTGTTTTATTATAAATTTTTTGAGTAAATAAAAAAGAGAGAGAGAGGGAGTGCGATGCACTTTGGGCATCGCAACTGCTATTAATGACTATTTCGGCTTACAATATTAAGAGTATAAAATTAGTCTACTGCACAGCTTTGAAGGCTGCATGACCCAACAGACATAGCATACGGATGTTGTTTGCTATAAATTGTCATTGTCAGTATTTATTTATCCTCGAATATCGGTTCGAAAAGAAATTTGCCTATTTATTTTAGAATGCTCCTTTTCAATTTTGTTCATAATTTTATTTTCGAAATCTTTTAATTGATTTGAAGTTATTATAAGATTATGAATTTTTTTTTTTCGAAAAAATCAACGACGGCGTGATCCCAAACTTTTCAATTTTAATTTGACGGAATTAACATCGTCGGCGCGCTTGAGATTATAAGATTTTACGCTATAATTACTTTTTTCTGCAATAACTGATTCAGTTTTATATTCCATTTGATTGCTAAAGTATTTTTACACCCGTTACTCGTAGAGTAAAAGGGTATACTAGATTCGTTAAAAAGTATGTAACAGGCTGAAGGAAGCGTTTCTGACCATATAAAGTATATATATTCTTGATCAGGATCAATAGTCGAGTCGATCTGGCCATGTTCCCCTGTCCGTCCGTCTGTCTGTCCGTATGAACGTCGAGATCTCAGGAACTACAAAAGCTAGAAAGTTGAGATTAAGCATACAGACTCCCAAGACTGCCACGTCCACACTTTTGAAAAATGTTTTGATATTTTTTCATTTTTGTATTAGTCTTGTAAATTTCTATCGATTTGCAAAAAATCTTTTTGCCACGCCCACTCTAACGCAAATTGCCAAAAACCAGTGTTCAAGACTCCCCTTCGCACTTCCACCAGCTCAGTAACGGGTATCAGATAGTCGGGGAACTCGACTATAGCGTTTTCTCTTGTTTTATAATATATTCCTTTAATGGAAGAGTATTATTTTCTCCAATTAAACGCAAATCGTTTTTCTCCTCATTGTCATAAGACTTTTTTCTTTTTTCCATTATATTCCAGAATACCTTTTTATACCCGTTACTCGTAGAGTAAAAGGGTATACTAGATTCGTTGAAAAGTATGTAACAGGGAGAAGGAAGCGTTTCCGACCATATAAAGTATATATATTCTTGATCAGGATCAGTAGCCGAGTCGATCTGGCCATGTCCGTCTGTCCGTCCGTCTGTCCGTCTGTCCGTCCGTATGAACGTCGAGATCTCAGGAACTACAAAAGCTAGAAAGTTGAGATTAGGTATACAGACTCCAGGGACATTGACGCAGCGCAAGTTTGTCGATTCATGTTGCCACGCCCACTCTAACGCCCACAAACCGCCCAAAACTGCCACGCCCACACTTTTGAAAAAATGTTTTGATATTTTTTCATTTTTGTATTGGTCTTGTAAATTTCTATCGATTTGTGAAAAAACTTTTTGCCACGCCCACTCTAACGCCCACAAACCGCCCAAAGCTGCTACGCCCACACTTTTGAAAAATGTTTTGAAATTTTTTCTTTTTTGTATTGGCCTTGTAAATTTCTATCGATTTGCCAAAAAACTTTTTGCCACGCCCACTCTAACGCCCACAAACCGCCCAAAGCTGCTACTCCCACACTTTTGAAAAATGTTTTGATATGTTTTCATTTTTGTATTAGTCTTGTAAAATTCTATCGATTTGCCAAAAAACTTTCTGCCACGCCCACTATAACGCCTACAAACCGCCAAAAACTGTGTTTAAGGCTCTGCTTCTCCCTTCCACTAGCTAAGTAACGGGTATCAGATAGTCGGGGAACTCGACTATAGCGTTCTCTCTTGTTCTACATCTATTTAAGTCCAATTTTCCTTAATAGAATGTACCCAATTAATAAGCCAGGATCCTTCTATTTCATAAAATATATGTTTCGCTTCAAATATTGTTATAATAAAATATCCATGAACTGTAGATACTCTCTTGTAAATTGGTAATTCTTTTATATTTTTAAATTCCATTTTTGATATAGCAAGAGGAGGCCCCTGTGTCAATTAATATTTATAGATGTTTTTTTGTATTTCTGTCTATTCTTGTTATATGTGGTATTCCTCTGTCGGACTTTGACTTAAAAAATGATCTTCATCAATTTTATTTATTCTCATACCTTTCTGGGCTGGTTGACCAGTTGCTTCTCTTTTTAATGGGATTTGTGGTTCAATTTTTTGTGCTTGGTTTTGATTATAAATATATTTTTTGTGCAAAATTATTATAATTCTGTCTGTTATCATTATACCCTCTGTTATAATTATTACTCGGACGATTTTGATACTTTATGAAACTTTCTACTTCCATTGGTTCTGGTGGGGGTTGTCCCTTAGAATTGTTATTTGAATTCCAATTATTATTTTGCCCAAAGTTCCCGTATTGCGGCCAAATATTATTCTGGTTTTAATTCCAATTATTATTCATTCTGTAATTATTATTATTATTATTACTATTATTATTATTATTATTCTGTCTGGAATTTACTGTATTAAATCTTAGGTTATTTCCCTGACTTTTATTTTCATTTCTAAATCCATAATACCTGTTTTGAAATTGTGCTCGAAACTTTTTAGACTCTAATTCTTGACACTTTGCCAATGCGTTTGGCAAGTCTGGTGGGTTTAGAGAAAATAGTGTTTCTGAGATTGAACCGTTCAATCCAGAAATAAAAATTCTAAGAGGGTTGCTCCTCATTGTTTTATTCGTTTCTTTGGTTATTCCGCTGTCTTTTCCATATGTCATTATGGTTTTGTTTATCAGTAATGTAATTTTCTTGTTTACTTCGTTGTAGAATTCTGTAATGGTCATGAGTCCCTGCCTAAGGATGCTTAATTCTGATTCAAGAATATGAACTGGTCTTTTATCGTTATAAATAAAATCCAATCTGGAGAGAATTGCTTGGAACTTTAAAACAGTACCATGGTTAGTTAGAGCATCCTGTGCTGCTCCCATGATTTTATTACGTAGAAATGTTAAAGCGATAAAATATGGTTCGCTTCGAATTTTATAAAGACCCATGGCGGTTTCTGCCGCTTTTCTCCAGCCTACATATTGGGTTATTTCTCCTGTGAACTTTGGTAAAGATTTAACTACCTCTAGAGAAGTTTCACATTTTACAGTTGGGTCGATTGTTTGGATTTTATAATCTTCTACTACATTTTCGCTAGCGGCTATCTGCCCTTCTATCCCTTCAATTTCTCTGGTTACTTCACTCAATTGTACACTTATTAATCGGTTAATTAATTCCATTGTCAGATTGCTGGCGTTGTATATCCCGCCCGCAGAAAGGATTGGTGCTGAACTCCTGTTGCCATTGTTAAATTCAAATCTTCAAAACTCTTTATTAAATTTTCCAGATTGTTTTCGTTTAATAATGGTTAAAATAGATTTCGATTTTTTTTAAAGACTCTTTAATATTTCCTGTATCTTGATCTTGTTTTATTATAAATTTTTTGAATACTGAATATTATTTTATTCTGCTCACGATACTTTCCGTTGTAGTCTTCCTTCAGTTTAGTTGTCCTGAATATTTTCTGTTGGGGTCTTCCTTCAATAAATTGTTGTATACAGCTGTGGCGGGGCTGTATTATTGCATTAATTAATTTCCAATTAAGTTTTTCCACGATCACTGTGACAGTTTATAGGTGTCGTTGGAATAATGAGGATGTTTTGATTTTTCTTCTAAAAATATGGGTTGTTGGCGGCGCGAGTTCTGTTTTATATTTAACTTATTATCGTTCATATTTATTTTTAGAACTTTTGAATTGTTATTGTTATTAAAAATTAATTTAAAAAAATATTTTAGTTTTATATATTAGTAAATTTATTGGTGATAAACTTTTTAACTTATATTTAACTCATATTACAAGACACTACTATCGGTTTTTATCTTAGATCGTTCTCGATCCGATCTCGAAACAGACTCACTTCTCGATTCTAATCCTGATCCAATTAACCTCGACCAGGAGCTTATCTTTTGAAACTTCTTGAACTTTCAATTATGTTTAGAATAAAAACTTGATGCCGAAATTATTTCTCTGCGTTGTGAAATTCAATTATGCTGACCGATGCAGTTTGATTGAAGCGCAATAAGTTGACCATGGTTTGGTCTCCAAGCGGATGCTGTGTTTCTGAGGGTTTGATTATTTATTTTAGCGGGTAGCTAAGCGCTGGCAAAGGCAATGACAAAAGCAAAGAAAAGCCTCCTAGATTAAAATATAAAATTTGTTTTTATAAAAATTTTAATTAAATTGTATAAAAATGGGATAGAGTTGGTATGTACATACCATGATTCAAAAATTCCTTGACCCCCGCACTTGTTTTAAAAGTTATTGTTCTTACTTTGTTTTTGCTGACATTCGAAAGAATGCATAGGTTCACTATTTTTATACTGCTCATATATGCTAAGGGACTCCGCCTTTCACGCTGCACATTATTGAGACTGCGGGACGCTGGATACAATATTTTCCAGTGTATACTGATGGTCACGCCAACAACACCGCAATGAAATCAAGGGCCTAGGATCTCGCTTTTGTGGACGATTGGCCCTTATGACTTCCTGTCTGTTGGTTTGATTAAGTGGATCTTCACTTATGAGGTGTCCTTTTGCCTTCCCTCTTATCCGTTTAATCCAGGACTCGGAAATGCTGTAATTTTGCACAGGATCGGAGCAAAGATGTGCTCTCCGGGTACTTGGCCCTCTTGAACA
This sequence comes from Drosophila yakuba, assembly GCF_016746365.2. Lineage (NCBI taxonomy): Eukaryota > Metazoa > Arthropoda > Insecta > Diptera > Drosophilidae > Drosophila > Drosophila yakuba. Next base: position 23,879,241 of record NC_052526.2, read on the forward strand.
CGAAATCTCGACTTTTCACTTTGTATCGAAATCCTTAGCCCTTAAGACGCTCTCTTTCTGGTGGGTGACTGCTTCAGGATATCGGGAAAGTTGTCTCTCCTCCTGAGAATGAAACGTCCCGTTAATAAATGCTATATTGGCTTAGAGCTTCTTCTGGACTATTACGGTCATCGGTCCCATGGGCAAAGTGTTTCCACCTAGGAGTTTTATTTTAATATTTCCCGATTTTAGGAGTCAATACCCTGTTGGGGTCAATATCCTGTGACCGATTACGGTCGCTGAACTGGATCGGACCAAAGACATTAGAATAACAAGATGCGTAACGGCCATATATTGGTTTTGCACTATGCAGCCACTTTTTTGGTGACGGCCGAAATTGCTCTCTTTTCGCTCGCCAAAAATTGAGAGCGTAAAAATCTAAAAATAGAATTGACTTGCTTGTGTGAGTAAAAACAATAAAGGAGATAGTGTGTATGTGTGCGTGCTTGTGCTAGAAGATGATTTTCGGGCCGAAATCAATTTTGATCTAAGAAACAAATTTAATTAATGTTTTGGTCAATTTCGATTCGTAACTATTATGGTTTGAAAGACTTTTTTTTAATATTCGTTTGATAAAAGCGCCGCTCGAATTAGCTACCGTTTACATATTTATATTTATATTGATAATTAATAATACGTAATATATTATAATCGGTACCCAGGGAACACCACGGGGAGGCCATTACAATTGTAATGGGGTCTTATATTTATATGACCTTTAACATTAAAACATTTCCATGTTCCCCAACTAAGCTAGTTTTCTAACTATTGCTTTTTATTATATATCGGCTCTTTTTTTAATTATATAATTTAATTTTTAAAGTCGTCAATTATTTGAATGTTTATATTTTTTTCACTTATGAGATAAAATGCTGAGTTTAGCTTGACTTTTTTGTCTATTAGCAATAAAAGTCCACTTGCAATACTTAAAAAGCAAAACTTTTATAAGTTTTTTTAAAAGATCTATTTTATGCTCATAACATTCATAATTTATCTGAATCTTATTTTCATTTTAATATTGAAAATTGGTAATTTTTATACTAGTAATTTGACTAAATAACTATAATAAATAATAAAAACATATACAAAGTAAATTTTAAAAACTACTGTAATTTAAAACAAAGAATTTAAAAAAAAAAAAGAAATTACATATAAAATATAAATATTTCATAAAAATAATTCATAAAGTAAAATATTATTTATAAAATAAATAAGAATATGGAATCTGTTTATTGCAAAATTGATTTCTTGAAGCACGAAGTGCGGACATAAGCACCGAAGAATCATTGTCTTCTTATATTTTTCACATGTCGCACGCTGAATACTCTAATGACAATTATTCTAATATAAAGTCATCTTTTAAAATTATTATGAATTTTTTTGTACATAGATTGTGCTATTATTATTTCTGTGTTAAATTTGAATAATTGTTATGTTAAGGCAATGCAAGACTAGAGTTTTTAAGTGGTGTCAATTTATAAAAAATAATATAGATTTAAAGTCTAAGAACTTCTAAGATGAAGGGCATATTTTGTCATTTTTACAATGCATGTGCATACGTGTGCACCAATACAGTGTTCAGCTGTCGCTGTATGCGTACAAGAGAGCTGGTGGCTCTAGAGCTCTCCGCTCTCTGGCTTTTAAATAAAATTTCGAGAGAGCGAAAAGCCACTTGAAAAGCCACCACGAAAAAATCGTGTGCAAAAAAATCGTATGGCGTTACGCATCTTGTTATTCTAATGTCTTTGATCGGACACTTGTTTATTGCCGAACTGTATTTTCTTTGATGCATTCCGTCTGACTCATCGAGAAGGTTGTACCCCTTCCCCTGCATTAAAGTGTGGCTGGTTTTATGTGTGAATCTTCAAAGTCTTATGATCTTTCTATAGGGGTACGCCCTATTAAGTAAAACTTCGTACTGAAGCAATAGTACAGCTCACTTGCCTCGCTTTTACCCTTTATTGAAGATATTTGAGTAGATGGTTAGATGAAGAATTTTTCGTTGAATTTTAATCACTGCAATCGTCTTACTGAAGGATCTTAGTTTATATGGCCATTTCAACAACTTTAACTCGTCTCTGAATATTTGGATCCCAATATTGGATTGTTAGGGGAGGAAAATTGTAAATAAGACAAGACAGTAAACAAGTGCTTCAGATATTTTCGTACAACACCTCGCTAAGTTGAGCACATCATGACGGATCAACCGGAGAAGCGTGCCGATGGATCTGATGTGTTTGAAGTACCTTGCACCGACATATGTATATGGATTATTTTGTCCACAATCCTGTGTCTTGTATTTTTATTTTTATTATCATCAAAGCTCATCAAGGAAATCTCTACAGTTGAGTTCTTGTTGGATTCTAGCATGACGTGGCTAGTCAGTTTTTATACCACAGAAATTCAGTTTGTATTTTTATAAGTAATTCCCAAATTGCATTGCTTTAATAACTTAACATGCAGAACGTTATATAATGTTAATGTGGCTTTTTGATATATTAAAAAAACTTCAAGGGAAAGTAAAAATTGAAATAGTATTGATCGTATTTTTTTTTTAAAGCGCACATGCCGGTGACATCTCTATGAATCTATTGTTTATAGAACTGCATTTTTAAATAAAGAAAATTTATCAACATTTTTTATTTCAGCAAAATATTTCTGAATATCATACTTGCAAGCTTGGAGATTTATCGCCTCATGTGTTTGCTGTAGCAGAAGCAGCTTATACCAGCATTGTCGATGATAATATAAATCAGGTAAATTGATTGAATTGAATTGATTCAGAAATTTGCAAGTATTCGATATTTACGCCGCTCTTTTGTATCCCAGCTTACAACTATCTTCAATCTTCGGTATGCACAACATGTCGAAAAGATATAATTTTCTAGCTTCGTTACGTTCTAACTCGGTATACACCAGTTTGTTTCACTATATATACTTTCGATTTTTCGATTCGTGTAAGTATAGAAACATCCGGAAAATTAATTCAAAATGGATATTGACATTAGAAAAAAAATCATAGTTTAAAAATATATCATTCTTATTCTGGATAATACCGCCCGTTAATCGTAGAGTAAATGGGTATACTAGATTGAAGAGTAAATAACAGGTAGAAGGAAGCGTTTCTAAACATATAAAGTATATATATTCTTGATGAGGATCCATATCATCCTATCATATCGATCTATCGAGTTAACCGGACGTGATTTGAAACGCTGCGCGAAATGTAAGTATTTCTAACGACGTCGCTGTCAGAAATATTCGAAGAGTGTGCCAAGTCGTACTGAAGTCGCACCCCGTGTTTGCTGCACGATCACAGGCGGAAAAACTTGAATTCCACCCTTTTTTTTCGTCCAATTATATAATATAAACAATTGTTGCGGGAGGCCCGGCTACTAAACAGCTGATAGCGCTACCCACCGGTCGCGGAAAACGCAGGGGTGGCCCAGCTGATAGTGCTTCCAACCGATCGAACACCGAGTGACGTTACCAGACCAACAGTGCTGCCAGACACTGTCTGTTTGGTGCAAACCGTTAGAATTCAAATTTGATTTTTAAATCTCGTGCGAAAAGACACTTACTAATTATTAAAAATAAAAATACATTCCTTAAATAAAATTACGTCCATTACTAGTATTATGACACAAGTTATAGGTGCATATTTGTTTTAAATTAATAGGTGCCATGCGTATTAAGCTCGAGAAATGAGCAGCAATCTAAAGAGCGAGCGTACATCTCGACACGCGATATCGACAAAGTAAGCAAGTAATCAAAGACCAACCCGGCTCTACTGACCGTCGACAGCATGAGAGCAAGCTCTTGCTCACCCACTCTGCTCACCCCAACTCCTACATCATGCAGCTACCAAAGTCAAACCACACCACCTCCGGCTTCGATGGATGCAGTCCCAACAACTAGCAGTGCTACAATTACTGCAGTCCCAGTAAAAGCACCTCCAACTACTAAACCTACTAACATTATGGCGAATTATGTGCCAACAGCTGGAGAGCAAAATACAATTGCAACAGAAACCGTAAGCTTTGATAAGCAACAAGCGGTCTCGGATATATGGAGCGGATCGCTACATTCAGAATAAGCGTAAATTTAGTACAATAAACACGTTTGGTAATAAACCAAAGATCAACCGTTCCAACAAAAGCAACGAACCAACTAGGTGTCAGAATGATAACCGTTTTTCCATCTTATCAGAGGCAGAGAACAATCAAGCAAAGTTGGGGAAGGGAACTCAAAAGAAACCAAGCCCCACCCCCCATATTTACGCAAAACGCGTATCATATCAAAGTACCCCAGACGTATATTTCGGCAATCTTCATTCGGTCCGCTAAATACCACTAAGGACACCCACGAACAGACATGGAACATGTCGTTTATGAAAACAACTATGCAAACCCTTGTCCAGATTCAGAACTTGGTGATTCAGTTGCTTGTAGCAACAGTCCAAATAATAAATGGACAAACTATGTACTTTCACGTGGAATTCCTGAAAATTCTACAACACACTGGGAAATAACTTCAAGATGCAGGAGACTAAAATGCCAAACACACGCACTGAGGATCACGCCTCGTAACTCCCAAGGGAAGACAACTGGACTACGATTCACCTGGTAGCCCCACATATTGGCCTGCAGACTCTAGAAAGATCCCAGATAAAATTGATTTCGCGGTGACTAGGCTGCGGTCTCTAACTGTATCCCACGTCTGGAAGGCGATCGAATCGAAAAATTACACACCTTAGTGACGTGACCGGTCACGGTCTGGTTTACGCCGGACACTTGGGCCTGGATAGTCTTGAAAGGGAGTCTGATTAAATCGAGAAGCCGTTCTTTAATGAAGGTTGCTTTTGACCCAGGGTCAATCAGAGCTCGCGCTTGGAAGTTATTGTTGGTACACGTGAATGAGGGCAGAGCCCAGTAGAACGGCTTTTGAACCGGAAGCGAAGCATACTTGCACATGGAAATAGGTGCGGGCCGAGTCCCGGCTGTCGCAGACGAACTTGGAGCGGTCGCAAAGGGATTGCCGTGGTGCAGGAGGGTGTGACGCCGGCTGTGGCATGTGAAGCAGCTGTGGGCACTAGTGCGATCCCGTTTCTAGTGCCCTTGTGCGAAACATTTCAGGCAGAGCTGCCTTCTCTTGATGTAGTCGGACCATTCCCACCCATTTCGAGGAACCGTGGACATTAGCGAATAGGGTAGTTCTCCCTAGAACAGACATCACACCCCTTTGGGACGGAAGCCACCCTGGTCTCCTATGAGTTGAGCCTGCGCGGTGGGGTGCTTGCAGTTGCTGATCTCGGAGGAAATTGCCCCGAAATGCTAGGCCGGACGTCGTCGACGGCCTCCAGAGTACGATGGCGCTCGGTCAGGAACGCATCCATCTCATTCCAAGTTGTAATTTCGACCTTGTTGTGGATGGATTGCTCCCACATGAATAGTGTGATTTTAGGCAGTTTTGCGGACACCATAAACACCAAGAGGCAATCCCAAGCCTCGACTGGAATAGAGAACGTCTTAATGCTGCCAAACAGCTTTGAATTGTGCTCTGTAAGTCTCTTGAGCCGATCCCGGACTCTTGGTGGACAGTTGGGAGGCTGTGTAACATCTTCAAGTGGCTGTTAACCAGCAAGCGTCTATTTTCATAGCGATCCGTAAGGCTTCGCCACGCTGAACTTAACCCTTCATTCGTCACCGGTGCTTTCGACACAATCACGTGTGCATCGCAACTCGTCCTTGCAAGCAGGTGAAACAACCATTACACCGGTGTGAGACGGGGATTTGGGATTTCGTCCAGATGGACTCGGCACATTTGCGAAAATGTCTCAGGTTCCGAGGCGCCCGGCGTGTGGATGTTAGCTTCGAATAAGCTAACTCAGTCCGTCGTGGCAATGAACCTTTTTAGGGCGACATCTACCGCACTTTGCGCCATTTTTGCGACCGATAGAGTCAACCTTGATGAGGGACCGGGGGAGGTATTGACGAATTCGTAGCTTTTTGCCCTTTGAATGGTAGCCTTTGGCTTTAACTGAGACGGCCGCGCAGATGCGGATTGGGACCTGTCCGAGCGGATCGAAGGGATCGTATGCGACTTCTTATCGCCTCCCGTGGGCAATCTCAGAATCGACTTCTGCTGATCAGGGCTTGTCACCTGAGGTGTGACAGGACCCGGGTGCCTTGGAAGAAGCGGCCAGACGGTCACACTAAAGCTTGCCGTCGGCGAAAGAAGAGACGAATTGCCTGAACCAACTGGGTTATTTTAGAACGGCGGAAATGCCAAAAAAAGGTTTAGAAAATGCTTGCAGAATTGGATCCGAGATCTCGATGTCGTCGGACATGAATATGTGAATACAAATGTTAATATTTCGTTGCTCGGACGTTGAGCTTTCTTATATTCTGTTCGGTTAGAAAACCAAATTAGGTCCACGAAGGGTTGATCTTGTCCCGTAATTCGAAAATAATGAATTAATAATTCAGAAAATAGTAATCGCAAAAATTCACTTATTCTCAAACTAAATAATTGCGAGGCCGGAACGGTGGAATTAAAACCTTCGCTGTTATGCCGTCGGCAAGGAGTCTGTGCGTAAGGGACGTAAGATAGAGGAAGAACAAACAACAACAACACCGCAGCCTCTGCAGCGGTTAAATCGAAGCTGGACCAAAATCAATCGCCGTCCCGCCCTTATGGATTTCTAATAATTTTGTTGTTTTTGTCTCGCATTTAGTTTGTATTTATATTAATTCGTTATTAATTTAATTATTTTTTTTTATTATTTAATTTATTATTATTTTTTTTTAATTAATTTAGTAAATATATATATTTAATAATTTATTAGCGGAGATTAGTTCCTGGAAAAATGGCAGATAATATACGTATACGGAATATGGGCATGCATGCATATGTATGGGCACAGTAAAGCATCGAGAAGTGGACTGTATTTAATGTCTGTAAAAGGACAGAAAAATTATGTGAAATAAAAAGCCAAACACCAAGATGAGAAAAAAAATATCGCAGACGCGGCGGACTTTCCGGCTAACAAGGGAATTGCACACAAGTTGGCCGATATTAATTATTCCTTTTTTTCTCACCACACAATTTCACTTTTTACTTTACAAATTCGCGGAGTTAGAATTGCGTCGACTTATAATTGTGTACATATGTATGTACATACGGGATGTATGGGATGAATATATATGTAACTATGTAAATATGTATGATGTATGAACATATGACCATATGTACCGTTTGCTCGTTGATGTACGGAAAATGAACGGAACGAAGCGAAGACGGATTGAAAAGAAAAATGTCGATCGATGAGGAAAACTGAGTTTCTCACCTGTCGGTGTGTCGGAAAATTCACGGAAGTTGGATTGACACGGAAAATAGTCTTAAGAATATCCTGGCTTGAAAAACTAATGTTTGTAGGCGGCGTCGTCCTCCAACGATAAGTTGAGCTCGCTTAACGAAGTTGGGACAAATTCCCACGGCGCAAACGAAAAGTTGAAAAGGGACCACCGAAGAAGAAGCACAAGAAGCGGAGGCGTCGTGGGCATGAGTGTCATTTATTCGGGTGCATACATGAGACTAATTTTAGCTTAAAACTAGAGCGGCGCTCTTACCCGCTTTACATCGCTAAAGCGGGCTCGGGTGAGCTTGGAGAGTGCAAGCTCAGATGGGAGCGAGAGCGTAAGTGCGGACAAGAGGGGCGAGCACGGATGAGAGCGAAAGCTCTGTGCGCAGAGGCCATACAGTGAACCCTCACATTAACAATACCTAAGCCCTGAAAAGATCACACGATTCCGTCATCCCACAGACCAATAAGTTTGCCTGTCCAAATTCTTCAAAAAATGCCTTCTAACGCGCATAATACCATATATGGAAGCACACAACCTTATCCCAGTCCATCAATTTGGCTTCAGAGGAAAACACGGAACTTTCAAGCAAGTTAACAGAATAACATCAGAGATTCGCACAGCCTTCCTCGATGTATCTCAAGCATTCGACTGCGTCTGGCTCGAAGGACTTATGCATAAAATTAAAACACACTTGCCTGGGAACACTCATAAACTCCTTGAATCTTACATCTACAACAGAGCATTCGCAGTGTGGTGCAATATAACAATATCCGACAACTACCCTATCGAAGCTGGAGTCCCACAAGGCCGCTCACTTGGGCCTACTCTATTCGTCCTATACACAGCTGATATTCCCACGAGTGACCGACTAACAACATCCACCTTTGCTGACGACACTGCGATCCTTAGCCGCTCCAGATGCCCAGTCGGTGCAACAACCCAACTCGTTAACCACCTCATGGTAGTCGAGAAGTGGCTATCTGACTGGTGTATTAAAATAAGCGAACAAATGTGCAAGCACATAACGTTTACTCTTAACAGACAAACTTGCACTCCGCTCTGCCTAAATAGCATGCAGATCCCCCAAGTCAATGAAGTATTGTCGGCATCCACCTCGACAGACGCCTAGCATGGCATATCGAATGTAAGAAAGTACACCTAAAACTGAAACCCAGCAGCCTCCAAGCCCGATCGCCCTTGTGTCTGAACTACACCTCCACTCTTAAGCTCTGGACGTATTGCTCCCAGCTTTGGGGAACGCGAGCAGAACCAACAAACCCATCATAAAGCGCGCTCAATCCAAGATCCTGCGAACTATCCTGGGTCACCATGGTATATTCGAAACCAAAAAATCCACACGGATCACGGCATTCTCGCAGTAAAAGATGAAATAGACAAGCAAAAAGCGTCGTACAATGATAACCTCTCTGCCCGCCCAAAACCCCTTGCGAGGGTCTTGATTCGGGATTCCAACCGAACCCGCCTTCAATGTACCGACCTTCCAACCCAGCCAAGTTCGTCAGGGCCATTCCTGCTGTTACAGTCTACATGACTGCTAGTTAGGTTATATTCTAAGATTTGTTACACTTATTGTTAGTCTCGCAAATAAAAAGATTCAATAAATAAAAGCAAAGTAAAAAAAAAAAAAATCATCAAAAGCCGAGCCGCTCTGGCCCTGTCCGTTCGCCTGTCTGTCCGTCCGTATAAACGTCGAGTTCTGTGGAACTATAATAACTAGAAGGTTGGGATTGCTTAACATACAGATTTAAGAGACGTAGACGCATCGCAAGTTTGCTGACGGAATTGGCCACGCCCACTACAACGCCCACAAACCTCCCAAAACTGCCACGAACACGCTTTTGAAAAATGTTTTGATATTTTTTCATTTTGGTTGTTAGTTTTGTAAATTTCTATCGACTTGCAAAACCGCCCAAACCTGTCACGCCCAAACTTGATGTTTCTTCATATTTTTATAAAAACGCAGCAAGGGTCTGCATGTTGTTTTGAAGTGCACTGAGCCTGAGGCGACGCCCGAAGAAATTACTGAGACTACTCAGTTTTTAACATTCTGAAAAAAGACCAGAAGCCCAACTACATTTTAAGGTTGAGCTCGAGCATGAAACCAAGCCCCTAAAAAGATACAAAATTCGTCCAATCTAAAAGCTACAGTTTCTTCTACATCGCACAAAACCAGAAATCGTTTTACCCAAAGGTCCAGGAACAGCCCGCCGGGCCCGTCCCCGGAGTTAATGTCGTATGAGAACCATAATGCAACCTGATACAAATGCATGTATCACAACAGTCAAAATAAATAATGGCTTCCATCCGTATAGCTATGTGGAACGCTAATGGTGTTTCACAATGTAAACTTGAACCAATTCAATTCCTATACGAGAAACACATCGACGTAATACTTATCCCGGAAACACACCTTACAAACAAATATAACTTTCAAATAAATGGCTACCTTTTTTACAGTACTAATCAAACCGATGATATAGCCAATGGGGAACAGAGATCATTGTGAGGAGTAGCATGAGGCATAACTATCACAATGGATTTTCTGGATTGGATTGCAGGCCACATCTATAAACATACAGGTGGAGGGCAATAACTTCCTTACCCTAGCCGCCGTACGTTGTCCCCCGCTTCAAAATACGGGAAGATCAATTTCTTACTTTTTTCGAATCACTTGGAGACCATTTCCTAGCTGCGGGAGACTACAACGATAAGCACACGTGAACCCAAAAGGAAAGCAGCTAAACAACACTATAACAAAAAACGCCAACAAACTTGACAATGTGTCTCCAGGTAGTCCAACATACTGGCCAACAGATCTTAAAAAAATGCATGATCTGATTGACTTTGCAATAAGCAAAAACATTCCTCGTAGCCTGTTGAGAGCCGAATGAGCTAACCAAAGCCCTGAAATAAGAAGAAGAGAATGTCAAACGTCGATACATAGAGAAACTATCAACAACATGCAAAAAGCATTCACTGTGGAGAGCTCACCCAACTCTTTGTCCACCGACCGTGACCGTGTCGCCAATAAGATATCACCGAGGCGACGGGGCTCGCCGTGATACAGACAGGGCCAGTACATTTGCCGCTCACCTACAAACACTACACTTCCAACCAAACCAGGCTACTACAAAATTTACATTACCAACGTCAACATGTGACTCCAATTCTCAACATAAACCAAATGTGTTTCATCCAATAGCTATTCCAGCTATTCAACGCCATAATAAGAGTTGGTTACTTGCCAGATAGATGGAAGAAATCAATCATCTTAAGCTTATGTTTCTTAAAGCTTTTCAAAAAACCCGACCCGACTCAGCCCGTACCTTAGAGCTCACAACGTAATACCAGCACATCAAGTTGGTTTTCTCGAAAACCATGGAACTAAAGAACACGTTAACCAAATAACAACATAAGTATGAACAGACAATACTGCACAGCTGTTTTTGTTGATGTATCCCAAGCAAGACGGACAAGTTCAAGATATCTATACGAAAGGAAGTTTACGGTGAAAAGCAATACTGCTACCCAATGACCATCAAATTGAATTGGGGTTTCTCAAGAGAGCGTAATTGTGCGAACTCTATACCTCTTGTACACAGCTGACCTACCAACAAGCAGAAATCTGACAACATCCACCTTCGCCGACGACACCGCGATTCTAAGCCGATCCAGATGTCCGATCCAAGCATCAGCGCAACTAGCTCTTCACCTGGTGGACGTTGACAAGTGGCTTTTAAATTGGAGAGTAAAAGTAAATAAACTAAAAAGCAAGCACGTCACCTTTACTGCAGGATTGCTCATCACTCTCACTATACAACACAGTGATACCGAAGCACAAGATGTAACATACCTGGGAGTACACCTTGACAGACGTCTCACTTAGCGGAAGCACGACCACACTTATGAAACATTTTTGCAGTTTTATACCCGTTACTCTTAGAGTAAAAGGGTATCCTAGATTCGTTGAAAAGAATGTAACAGGCAGAAGGAAGCGTTTCCGACCATATAAAGTATATATAGTGACATATTCATTTCTTCATACGACATATTCACTCTTCATATAAAAAAGCTAAAGCCGATCTTTTGGAAAGCTTCACTCTCCAAAAGCCTCATAAATAACATTCCCCCAAGATACGAACCGCTTAACGGTAACGAGCTTAATGATCTGTTAAGCTTGACATATAAAGCTAAGTAGAACTTAAAAGGCTTATGTTAATCCTCTGTAAAAGGTTTGCTGGGCCGAAAGAATACCTTTGTAAATTAGTTCTTAACTGACCTCTGGTGAAACTTATTCAAATAAAGATTATAAAAAGGAAAATATATTTTTTTTCATTAAATCTATCACCAAAAAAGTTTATTGGCGCAGTCGGTAGGATACTGAAAAAAGTCCTAGTAAACTCGTTATCCTTTGACAATCTAGTGAAAAGAGGAAACTTGTACGACCAAGTAACCTTTTCTGATTGTACCCGCGAATTGGCCGCAACAAAGTGATTTCGGTTCGTTTAAAGTGACTAAAATCGGTATCCGCACAAGAACCTGTGCGATCGGAGTTAATTTAAAGACCTAATTTTGTGGACCGCTTCGTGAAGTGGGACCTCCACTAAGGTGTAATACAATTAAAAGGCGCACAGTGCAGTTCACTTAAGGCATAAGTCTCGACATACTGCAGCAGTCTGTGAACAAGAACAGAAACTAACTTATAAATAAAACTAAAATGGAATTACCAGCGGAAAATATGACTCAATTACTTCGGCAAATACGCCAAGTACCGAAATTCTCTGGAGACCCAACGAATCTCAGCTCGTTCATCAGACGTATCGAATACCTGTTGAACTTATACCCTTCAAACGACGCTCGACAGAAGGCGGTTATATTTGGAGCCATCGAACTTCAAGTTGTCGGAGATGCGGAAAAGGTTACCCAATTTGGAATGCACAACGAATGGACATCTTTAAGAGACGCCCTAATCACGGAATTCAAGACTCAGACGCCCCTGGAGGATCTACTAGGAAGACTGTATCGGACACCTTTTAAGGGTAACTTACGTCTATTCTGTGAACAATTAGAAGATAAGTCCAGCGTAATTATAAATAAGTTAGCATTAGAGAATGACCGAAATAATATGGTGGTTTATACACAAGCAATGGCAACCACAATTAAAAATACAATTCAACGCTCACTCCCCGATAGGTTGTTCATGACCTTAGCGAGGTATGACATTTCAACCGTTCAAAAACTAAAGCAAATCGCCCAACAAGAAGGTCTATACGAAGACCCAATTTCAAAAACATTCGATAGTCAGCCAAAACTTAACTCAAATCCACCTAACACCTATAAACATACAAACATTAACCAAATCAAAAACACTCACCCCAACCAACGATTCATTCGCCCCTTTATTCCATTAAATCCCACACAGACCCAAAACACTAACGTAAACAATCAAACCCCTTTTAGACAAATTCCTCCGACCAGACAACAGCAACTTAATCAGTACAGAAATTTATACAACGGATTCAGAACAGACTTACTTCAGGACCGTCAAAACGACACCCGAAACTACTATCAGCCTCCCCAGCAACCAAGAGTGCCAAATAAGCGTTTTAGAGAAAGCAGCGAACAATCGCGAATGCAGACAAATGAAAATTTTCACCAGCACGAATTAGATTACGATAACGAAACTGAACACTACATTAATAACGACGAACAGTTCCACGAAGATCAATTGCAGAATACTCAGACAGAATTGTTTACAGATCAGCAATATCAACAAGCTGAAAATTTTCCAATACCAGCCTGGGATCCCACCAATACATAGAGATCATGTTTAATAACCACAGATATAGATGCATAGTTGATACTGGCTCTTCGATAAACTTGATGAGCTCAAACTTTTTCAATCTTCAAGTTAAAGATAAGCAAATAACTGTCCGAAGTATGACAGGCTATTCTAAATTAAATAAATATGTAGACCTTCCAGCCAACGGTCTTTTTCAACAAACGCAAAAATTCTATATTCATTCATTTTCACCTTATTATGATATTCTGTTAGGAAGAAAAATACTAATGGAGAATAACGGTTTAATAGACTACTCTCGGAAAGAAACAATAATTAACGAAAGAACATTCATTCACAAAGAATTAGATCCATGTGATGAGAACTCTTCGGAAAACTTTAATGCACTCTTACAAGAAAACAACTTTACATCAGAAATAAACTATGCCATGGACAACAACATAGACTCAGAACACACATACAGACTAGAACATTTAAATAGTGAGGAAAAATACAGACTTACAAATTTATTAAAAGAGTTCAATGACATTCAATATTCCAAAAATGAAAACCTTACACTCACAAGTATAATACGTCACGATATAAAAACCACTCATGAAAACCCAGTTTACAAAAGACCATACTCGTACCCGTTTTCCTACGAAGCAGAAGTAAATAAGCAAATTGAGGAAATGTTAAAACAAGGCATTATACGCGAAAGCGACTCCCCTTATTGCAGTCCATTATGGATTGTCCCCAAAAAGATGGATGCCTCTGGCAAACCAAAATTCAGGTTGGTCGTGGACTATCGAAATTTAAATGAAATAACAATAAATGATAAATTTCCGATTCCTAACATGGACGAAATACTAGGCAAATTAGGAAAATGCCAGTATTTTACTACAATTGACTTAGCAAAAGGCTTTCATCAAATCGAAATGGACCCTAAGTCTATACCAAAAACGGCGTTTTCGACCAAACACGGTCACTATGAGTACACTCGCATGCCATTTGGCTTAAAAAATGCTCCTGCAACCTTCCAACGGTGCATGAATTACGTCCTAAAAGACCTCATAAATAAGCATTGCCTTGTTTATTTAGATGATGTGATCATCTATTCAACATCTCTGAACGAACACCTAGACTCACTGAGAAAGGTTTTTGAGAAACTTAAAGAAGCCAATCTTAAACTCCAATTGGACAAATGCGAATTTTTAAAAAAGCAAACAAATTTCTTAGGTCATATTATAAGTCCAGAAGGCATACGACCTAATAAAGAGAAAGTTAAGGCAATCGAAAAATTTCCTCTCCCAAAGACACCAAAAGAAATCAAATCTTTTTTAGGTTTATGCGGATACTACCGTAAGTTCATTCCAGATTTTGCAAAGATTGCAAAACCTCTGACAATATTTCTAAAAAAAGGAGCTAAAATAGACACAAGAAACGAAGAACACAATAAATCATTTGAAAAATTGAAAACACTCATAATGAACGACCCAATTTTGATTTGCCCTGATTTCACAAAAACATTTCAAGTCACTACTGACGCTAGCAATTTCGCCATAGGAGCCGTGTTATCAGAAGACAATAAGCCAGTAAGCTTTGCAAGTAGAACATTAAATGATCATGAACAAAATTATAGCACTATTGAAAAAGGGCAACCAAATACTTCCGCCCATATCTATATGGAGTCCCCTTTGAGATTTTGAGCGATCACAAACCCCTTGTTTGGCTAAATAATATTAAAGAGCCTAACATAAAACTACAACGTTGGCGAATTAGACTTAGCGAATATAATTTCAAAATCAAATATTTAGAAGGTAAACTTAATCATGTAGCAGACGCTTTATCTCGCGTCAAAATTGAAGAAAACATGGTAGGCGAAGAAGAAAATATTTCAACAGCAGCAACAATACACAGTTCATCAGAAAGCAACGAAACCTACATTGAAATTACAGAAAAACCCATAAACTATTTTGCAAGACAAATTGAATTTATAAAAGATAGCGTAGACCAAGTAGAGACAACGAAATACTTTTCCAAAATAAAACTGACCATCAAATACACTGACATGACCCTGACAAAAGCAAAATATATCCTTATTAAATACTTCTTAAATAATAGCAGTGTTATTTACCTGGAAAATGATAAAGACTTTTTAGTTTTTCAAAAAGCATATCGAGAAACCATTAACCCACATAGTAACGTGAAAATTCTGAAAAGTATCATAATGTTAAAAGACATAAAATCTTATCCTGAATTTAAAGAATTCATTATTACTCAACATTCTAAATTGTTACACCCCGGTATTGAAAAAATGATACGATTATTTAAAGAAACTCACTATTTTCCCGATTATAATAAACTAATTCAAAACATTATCAATGATTGCGAAGTCTGTAACCTTGCAAAGACAGAACATAGACCAACAAAACTAGTTTTCGAAATAACTCCAGAAACAAATAACCCACGCGAAATTTATGTTATTGACTTTTATGCTATTGACAACGAACAGTATTTATCTTGTATAGACGTTTATTCAAAATTTGCTTCACTTATTAAAACAAACAGTAGAGATTGGTTAGAGGCAAAACGAGCCCTTACTAGAATTTTTAACGACATGGGAAAACCACAGAAAATTAAAGCAGACAAGGACTCCGCGTTTATAAGCACTTCTTTAAAAACTTGGCTAAACAACGAAGACATACAAATAGATATTACCACAAGTAAAACAGGAATAGCAGACATAGAACGCCTTCATAAAACCATAAATGAAAAAATCAGAATTATCAATACTGAAAACAATAGAGAAAATAAAGAAACACGAATGGAAACTATTTTATACATATACAATCACAAGACTAAACATAACACAACCGGACAGATACCGGCTAACATCCTTCTTTACGCAGACACACCTACTTATGATACCCAGATGATTAAAGAAATGAAAATCAAAAATCTTAACAAAAAACGACAGGATTTCGAAATCGACACAAAATTTAGACAAGCACCCTTAACACGCGCAAAATCAAAGAATCCCTTTAGAAAAACAGGCAGAATAGAACAATTAGACGAAAAACATTATAACGAAAATAATAGAGGTCAAAACGTTATTCATTACAAAAGCAAATTTAAAAAGAAAAAGAAAGTTAACGACAGCAAATACTTGCAGCAAACCGACACCTCCCAATCATCGGACTCATAATCACCATAATAACTTGTATTGCGACACAAACTACAGCAGGAACAATCGAAATCAACCCAATAGAAAACAATCAAGGATTTATCTTGTTTGAATCTGGAACAATACAAATCCCCATCACCTTTATGCATCACTGTCTCACCATAAATATTACAGAAGTTGAAGAAACATTTAATAGTATAATTAAACAATGTCAAGAATTTAAAAATGTCACACAAATTAAATATTTAACCGAGAAAATGGAAAGAGAAATAAATGGCATACGCATTTCAAAACGAAACAAACGAGGACTGGCTAACTTTGTAGGTTCCACATTAAGATATCTTTTTGGCACACTAGACGAAGACGACAGACAACATATTGAACAACAAATTTCGACTCTTTCACAAGACACAGTACAGGTCAGCACTCTAAACCACGTTATTGACAGTCTCAATAATGGCATAGAAATAATTAATAACCAGTCCAATTCTTTGAAAAAGGAACAAAAATTGAATCTATTAATATTTAATATTGAACATTTTACCGAATATATCGAAGACATTGAAATGGGTTCACAACTAACACGACTAGGAATATTTAATCCTAAACTACTAAAACATGAAAATATTGGCAACATTAATTACAAAAATCTGATAAACATAAAAACTTCCGCTTGGTATAACGTACCTACTAATGAAATATTCCTAATGTCCCACATTCCTATGAATTCAATTGAACGACCAACTTTCATCATTGCACCTTACCCCGACAATAATGGCCAAATTATTAAGGAAAATGTTGAAGGCAAATTCTACTCACATAACAACTACGTTCTAAATACACTAACAAAGAATATTGTCAAAGACCATTGCATAGCTAACATAATAAAACACGAAACACCAACTTGTACTTTTCAAAAATATCGTAAACAATCCTATATTCAATACATTAAACCAAATATACTTATAACCTGGAATATGACCAGAGAAAAACTTTATCACAATTGTAACGGTCAAGAGATTTATATTGAAAATAATAAAATTATAAAAATATCCAACTGCACAGCAGAATTAAAACAAATTACAATATCTAATAGTATTCAACAATACACAAATGTAATATTTACTGAACACAATGTAACAAAAATCGAACCAATGTCACACATAGAAATTAAGGAAATGATTTTGTTAAACAATAAGAGTAACACAATTTACAGAAACATACTAATAATCTTCATATCTGTTTTAGTTTTAATTTACATATTTTACTTTTATATGAAATGTAAAACAGCGCCACACAAAATTATTATCTCTTACCTAAAACCAAGTAAAACCACTAACAAAAATATCGAACAAGAAACAGAGACAAAAACAGAAATAGCTGAAATTGCAAATCCAGTACCACACTTATATCCAGAAATAATCGCTTGAGGACAAGCTAATATCTAAAAGGTGGGGGAGTGACATATTCATTTCTTCATACGACATATTCACTCTTCATATAAAAAAGCTAAAGCCGATCTTTTGGAAAGCTTCACTCTCCAAAAGCCTCATAAATAACATTCCCCCAAGATACGAACCGCTTAACGGTAACGAGCTTAATGATCTGTTAAGCTTGACATATAAAGCTAAGTAGAACTTAAAAGGCTTATGTTAATCCTCTGTAAAAGGTTTGCTGGGCCGAAAGAATACCTTTGTAAATTAGTTCTTAACTGACCTCTGGTGAAACTTATTCAAATAAAGATTATAAAAAGGAAAATATATTTTTTTTCATTAAATCTATCACCAAAAAAGTTTATTATATATTCTTGATCAAGATCAATAGCCGAGTCGAGCTGGCCATTTCCGTATGTCCGTCCGTGTGACCGTCTGTCTGTCCGTCCGTGTGTCCGTCTGTCTGTCCTTCCGTATGAACGCTGTGATCTCAGGAACTACAAAAGCTAGAAAGTTGAGATTAAGCATATAGACTCCAGAGACATAGACGCACATATATGAGCAACATTAATAAGCAATTAATGATCACTCCTCATTTTCAGCACCTTTGTAGGTCAATTATATTACCATGTCAGCACGGTTTCATAAAAGGCAGATCAACCACCACTAACCTCTTGGAGCGAACTTCCTTCGTTATACAGGGCTTCAAAAACAATCTTCAAAAATATGTCATCTACACTGACTTCAGTAAAGCATTTGACTCTGTTAATCATTCTCTTCTAGTAAGGAAAATTGATATATTAGGTTTGCTGTTCTTCTAAATTGGATTTTAAGATATCTGAATGGCAGAACTCGACGGGTCATATTTAAAAACTCCCTTTCTTGTATTTTCCGAGTCACATCCGGTGTCCCCCAAGGGAGCCACCTTGTTCAGCTCCTTTTTACCTTTTATATTACCGATCTTCCCTAAGTAATAAAACTCAACTCATATGCGCAGACGATGTTAAGTAAGGTCTCCAGTATTAGGACATTTTCTGTCTTTTGGACTTACAATACGATCTAGATAGCCTTCATGAATAACGTACTAGACTTAAATGGCTCCAAGAGTAAAGGTATGACCGTCTGTCGTGTCAACGCAAGACTCCACTCTAAGTCGGTTCAAAAAGAACATCTTACTGTTTGCCATACGGCACCTAAATTGAAACCGGATATTACCTTCTTGTAACAGTAAACTAATGTTAATTAATTACCAAAATTCAAAAAACAAAATAAAACAATGAAATTAAAAAATGAAAAAATACCAAAACATTTTTCAAAAGTGTGGGCGTGGCAGTTTAGGGCGGTTAGTGCGCGTTAGAGTGGGCGTGGCAACATGAGCATGCGCTGCGTCTATGTCCCTGGAGTCTGTATGCCTAATCTCAACTTTCCAGCTTTTGTAGTTCCTGAGATCTCGACGTTCATACGGACAGACAGACGGACGGACAGACGGACGGACAGACGGACGAACGGACAGACGAGTATGGCCAGATCGACTCGGCTATTGATTCTGATCAAGAATATATATACTTTATATAGTCGGAAACGCTCCCTTCTGGCTGTTACATACTTCTCAACGAATCTAGTATACCCTTTTACTCTACGATTAAGGGTATACAAATTTGTACGTTACTGTGGGGGTTAATAGTTTCATGGTATGTATTTTAAAGAATAGAAAAGTCACTGTCATTATCTATGTAAACGCTCCGTCGGAAACGCTCCCTTCTGGCTGTTACTTACTTCTCAACGAATCTAGTATACCCTTTTACTCTACGATTAAGGGTATACAAATTTGTACGTTACTGTGGGGGTTAATAGTTTCATGGTATGTATTTTAAAGAATGAAAAAGTCACTGTCATTATCTATGTAAACGCTCCGTCGGAAACGCTCCCATCTGGCTGTTACGTACTTCTCAACGAATCTAGTATACCCTTTTACTCTACGATTAAGGGTATACAAATTTGTACGTTACTGTGGGGGTTAATAGTTTCATGGTATGTATTTTAAAGAATGAAAAAGTCACTGTCATTATCTATGTTATATATGTTAATTCAAATATACATCTCACCACTCTGTTGAAATTACTCTACTTATCCTCTTAATATCTACGTTATACAACACTAACCCTAGTATACCAAAAATCATTCCTGATCAGCAAAGCAAAATAAAAAAGTCAGTTGTTGTCTCACCCTAAAGCAGAACGCGTCGTTTCTAATATGCACACATACACAACAATTATTGGCGACGAGTAAAAAAAAAAAAAACAGAAATTCGTGTCGGTAGTCTATTGCAAGAGATCGAACGAAAAAACAATGGAGAATCAAAGTAATTTACAAGAGTTGTTGGCTCAACAGCAACAATTACTTCAGCAGCAACAACAATGGATGCAAGCATTTCTTGAACGGGAACGTAACTTTCCCGTAGCAGGAGAACAAATCGTTGTGTGTCCGCCGTTCCCAAGTTTTAGTAAGGATAGCCAAAATTGGGAGACGTATTTACAACAGCTAACGCAACATTTTAAAGCGTACTCAGTTCTAGCCGAAGAGAAGAAAAAAGCCTATTTTCTTTCTTGGGTAGGTACACATGTTTTCGAACTAGTGAAAAATCTATTCGGGAGTGAAAACCCGAACACACACACATATGTACAAATCACCGAAAAGTTAACGGAGCACTTCAAGCAAAAACGGCATGTTGTCGCTGCTCGTTATGAATTTTTCAAACGGCAAATGCGGGACTCACAAACACACAAGGAGTGGGTAGCTGATCTACGTGGCATAGCTCGCGAATGCCAATTTGTATGCCAATCAGAAGGGTGTACATTAAACTATGTAAATGAGATGATCCGCGATCAAATAATAGTGCATACGCCATACGACGCAATTCGCACAGCAGCTTTGCAAAAGCTTCAGCCATCGCTAGAAGATGTAATTTCTATTGCCGAAACATACGAGGCAACAATGAAAACAGTAGCTGTTATCAAGGAAAGTGACAAGAAATCAGTAGACATGAACGCAGTTTACGTACACAAAAACAATCACAAACACCGTAACAGTGGGGATGGAAAAGGAGGCAAGATCGCGCTCAAATCTTGCTCCGGCTGTGGAAACTCACACATGCGCGAAAAATGTAAATTTCGTGATGCCATTTGCCATACATGTGGAAGAAAGGGACACATAGCTGTTGTATGCATGTCAAAACAGTGCAAAATGAAGATGGAAAATAGTGACAAAAAGAACCAAAACAAAAACACCGATACTATCCAAACGGTATACACTGTGGAAAAATTAGCTAGGTTTGAAATCAATAAAACCATGATTGATGTTCAAATTCTAAATACAATCGTTCCGTTTCAAATGGATTCAGGTGCAACTGTGTCGGTGATGAATTTGCAAACATACCGCCAAGTTGGCAGCCCTAAATTAGCAAAATGTATTCGTATTTTGCATGCGTTTGGCCAAAGCGAAATTCCAGTTTTGGGTGAACTGCACACTGAGGCAAAGTGTGGCAACAAATCAGCAAACGTAACGATCATCGTGGCAAACGTGGAAAATTCAAACAATCTTTTTGGTTTGGATTTGTTCAAAACATTCAATTTCGAAATTCAGCAAATTTCAAATGTAAGCGAAGCACAGCTGTCTCAAATGACTGACCTTTGCACCAAATATAAGGAAGTATTTGAACCTGCTATCGGAACTATAAAAAACTTTAAGGCAAGCATATACTTAAAGCCAAATTCGGTTCCAAAATTCTACAAAAGCCGACAGATTCCGTTTGCACAAATGGACAAATTTAAAGAGGAAGCGCAGCGTCTCACAAATGCAGGTATTTGGAAACCCATTAAATTCAGCAATTGGGCATCTCCGATAGTACTAGCACCCAAGCCGGGTGGAGCACTACGTATTTGTGGCGACTTTAAACAAGGTGTCAATTCCCAATTGGACATCGAGCAATACCCATTGCCAACGCGAGAAACTCTATTTCATGCCATTCGCCATGGAAAACATTTTTCCAAAATCGATCTGAAGGACGCATACCTACAAATGGAACTAGATGATGCAACGAAGAAAATTATGGTTGTCAACACGCCGTTAGGACTTTTCCAGTACCAACGTTTACCGTATGGAATAGCCAGCGCTCCAGCTATATTCCAACGGCATCTCGAGCAACTTCTAAATGGCATAGAAGGTTGTGGGAATTACCTCGACGACATAATTATCTCAGCGCCTACGACTGAGCAACACCTTGCTCGCCTTGAAAGAATTTTAGGTATTCTACAAGAGAATGGTATAAAATGTAAGAAAGAAAAATGTTTCTTCCTCAAAGAAGAAATCGAATATTTGGGGAGAAGAGTGAGCAGTAAGGGCATCCTTCCGGATACCTCAGGACTAGAAGCTGTCAAGGAATTGAAGCCGCCCACTAATCTACAACAGTTAGATGCGTTTATGGGTAAAGTAAACTATTATTGCAATTTTATCCCAAATTATTTACAAGTAGCAGCTCCGCTGAATCAGCTGCGCAGAAAAAACACACTATTCAAGTTTGGAACAGACCAGCAACGGGCATTCACAGCACTTAAAACACATATTTTAAACGCTACAGAGCTAGTACATTTTAACGAGGACCTTCCGCTCGTTTTAGCTACCGACGCTTCTTCATTCGGTATAGGAGTCGTGTTGTCACACCTGCATCCGGGTAACAGAGAAAAGCCAATCGCTTTTGCATCTAAAACTCTAGATGTGCACAAAGTCAGGTACAGCCAAATAGAAAAGGAAGCACTTTCTATTATATTTGGAGTACAAAAGTTTCATCAGTATCTATACGGTAGAAAATTTATCCTAATCACTGATCATAAGCCTTTAGTTACGATATTTTCACCAAGCAAGCATCTACCAACGATGACTTCAAACCGACTCCAGCGCTGGGCTATAATTCTGATGGCCTATCAGTACGATATAAAATATCGTTCGACAACCGCACATGGAAATGCAGACGCACTCTCACGTCTTCCAGTCAACTCTGATGATAAATTTGATCAGGAGGAGGCATGCTATAACATAGTCGAAGTATCTTGCCCGATAAATGTCGATGTAGTCAAGCGAAACATTGAACACGATTATATTCTAAAGGAAGTTTATAAATACGTTTACAATGGCTGGCCTGAACAGGTAGAAAGAGAATTAATGCCATATTTTAACCGAAGATTTGCCCTCACGTTCAACAGCAGCCTTCTTTGCCTTCATTCTGAAGTAAACCGAGTTATTATTCCAAGCAAGCTACGTAAAACGATTCTTAATTTCCTACACGATGGTCATTGGGGAATCGTACGTATGAAACAACTAGCACGTCAACATGTGTGGTGGCCAGGGATCGACGAGGATATCAACCAATTAGCAAAAGATTGTAACATCTGCAAAGTGGCTAATCCAGCTCCTGCAAAAGAGTTTTTTAGCTGGCCAAACACTACATCCGCCTGGGAAAGAATACATATCGACTTTGCGGGTCCGATTTTTAATTCAATGTGGTTAATTTGCGTTGACGCTTACTCTCAGTTCCCATTTATAACGCAAATGTCGTCCACCACAACAGAAAATACTATTCAGCACTCACAACAATATTTGCCATCGAAGGTTATCCGAAAACCTTAGTTAGCGATAATGGTCCCCAGCTAACAGCAGAAAGTTTCAAGGTATTTTGCAAGAACTTTGGAATAAACCACATCACCACTGCACCATTTCATCCAGCATCAAATGGTCTTGCTGAGCGATTCGTACAATCATTCAAAACAGCAGTGGGCAAAAATATCAGAGATGGGTTATCTGTCAGAGCAGCCGTTACGAAATATTTAAGTTCGTATCGTTTTACACCAAATGCAGAAGGTAAATCTCCAGCAGAACTTCTACACGGTCGCCCAGTTCGCACTATTTTAAGCCAACTATTAGAGAAGAAATCTGATAGTAAGCCACTAGCATCTACGAAGTATTTTCCAAGCCAGAAAGTATTTGCTCGAAACTACGCAAGAGGGGAAAAGTGGATAGAAGCTGTCATCGACCGGCCTGTAGGACATATGCTATTCATCCTTCGTACCAAAACAGGTGTCATCAAGCGTCACATCAATCAAATCAAGCCAAGATTTGGTCCAGATGCCATCAAGGATTCTAAGGAAGAAAACACTACATATTGGTGGGCACCTGATCTCCCAAATCAGCCCACAACTCAGCTGGAAGCTCAGTCAGCGGCTACACAACAAGAAGATCCGATATCCGAACCGTCACAGGATGTTCAGCCAAGCCGAGTTTCTGAAGAGTCACAGCCCAACGTTCAGAAGAATCCTCAGCCTCGCCGTTCAGGTATTCCGATTCGTAGAAGCTCTCGGACACGCCAAGAAGTCAACCGCTATCAGACCACGAACTTCAGGAAGCGCCATACTAACAAAAAGATGCCATTAAATTAAGGGGAGAGATGTGTTATATATGTTAATTCAAATATACATCTCACCACTCTGTTGAAATTACTCTACTTATCCTCTTAATATCTACGTTATACAACACTAACCCTAGTATACCAAAAATCATTCCTGATCAGCAAAGCAAAATAAAAAAGTCAGTTGTTGTCTCACCCTAAAGCAGAACGCGTCGTTTCTAATATGCACACATACACAACAATCTATGTAAACGCTCCGTCGGAAACGCTCCCTTCTGGCTGTTACTTACTTCTCAACGAATCTAGTATACCCTTTTACTCTACGATTAAGGATATACAAATTTGTACGTTACTGTGGGGGTTAATAGTTTCATGGTATGTATTTTAAAGAATGGAAAAGTCACTGTCATTATCTATGTAAATTACGCTAGTGAGTTTTAGAATTTATTTTATTAAAAAGTCTTTTGCTTTTGGTAGAGTCATTTCAGGGTATTTTATAATGATTTTAGTTTTAGCGGAATATTTTGATATGTCTACTTGGTTTATAAAATCTGCAATCTGATGCACTATGTGTTGTTGGTGCTGTTGAAATATTTCCGTTTTCATTTACCATATTTTGTTCAACTTTAACGCGAGATAAAGCGTCTCCTACATAATTTAATTTGACTTCCAAATTTTTTTTTTTTTACGTTTTATTTACTAAGTTTAATTCGCCATCGTTGTAACTTCATACATTGTTATTTTTCATTACTTAGTCTGACAAGCTGAGTGTAGTGCGTTTGTATTTAGTTTTAAAAAATGATCTATTTTTTTTAGAAATTGTGTCTTTGTAAAGACCTTCTTGTTGCTCAATTTCTTGTTATACCCGTTACTCGTAGAGATTAGGCATACAGACTCCAGGGACATAGACGCAGCGCAATTTTGCTGCCACGCCCACTCTAACGCCCACAAACCGCCCAAAACTGCCACGCCCACACTTTTGAAGAATGTTTTGGTATTTTTTCATTTTTGTGTTGGTCCTGTAAATTTCTAACCATTTTCCAAAAACTTTTTGCCACCCCCACTCTTACGCCCAAAAACAGCCCAAAGCTGCCACGCCCACACTTTTGAAAAATGTTTTGTAATTTTTTTATTTTTGTATTAGTCTTGTAAATTTCTATCGATTTGCCAAAAAACTTTTGGCCACGCCCACTCTAACGCCGAGCGCAATTCGTTTGGTTGACTTATTAGGCCTCTCTTTTATTACGGTACCTGTGTCGATTGTCACCTCGAAAGTTTGATGGTATGGATCTTCTGGTTTACTAAGGGGTGCTACTCTAGTCAGAAACACACTTTCAGGACTTGTTACAAAGCATGGATCCAATAATCGACCAAGAGAATTTCGAATATAATTAACTTGCGATAACGATATGACGAGCAAGCCGTCAATAAAATCATGCTGTGCTATAGGCAGAAGAATATTCGACTGTTCATTTGTGGACCACGTAGTGCCTGGTATAATAAAGCCACCTAGAACTACCAGTTGGTCCCTATCGGACAATCTATTTGAGACGGATTGGATAGCGGACAAATGGTTTATATATTCAGCAAATTCAGAAGTCGGCGGAATGTGAGAGTACGTAATACAAACAGAGCTATAATAAAATGACAGCTCTACGCATATGAATTCTACGTTACGGAACTCGTCGAAAAGAACCTCCTCTGACGTGAGAGTAGACCTAACCGCACATACATACATACCTGTGTACATACCTGGCAAAACTTCAGAGTTAAGTATCTCCGGTCTTAACCAAGTCTCTGTAAACACAACAATATGGGATGAAAAGAAAACGCTATCTGAATACAATTTAGTTAGCTAGTTAGGCTTGTGTACTCTTACATTTTGATACCAGAAAGAGAAGTAGAAGAGGAGGATGGTTTAGTGATCTGGCCACGTGTGGGAAGTTTAATTCCCACGGGCCCTTTTTTCCTACTTTTAATCTTAGCTTCGAACTCTTTAACCTCAATACTATCCGGTTCAAAAACGCCAGAAAATATGGTCGAAAATAACTCATTAGGATAACCTTAAAAAGATAAAATGTCCATAGCGTAAGAAAAGTACAATTTTTTCACTTTTATGTTGTCGGCTTTTATTTTGCCTTGTATATAAGACAATTAATTAGATGATGTTTGATCAGGGGAGAGCCGAGAATTTGTTTCTTTAGTGGAACCACCGAGAGCAGGTTGTATTCTGAAGTGCCCACTTGTGCCGGTAGTCCGGACTCAATATTCCTTAGTGGTGGTATTCGGGACAGGTGGAATCACCGCGAAACCAGTGCAGACAAAACGGAATCTGTAGCAATCCCGGGCTACCTGAGAACTACTCTTACCACCATACTATCCGACTAAAAATCACCAGAACATATGGTCGAAAATTGTTCAATACGGACAGTGTGTGTGATTTCGGATCCCTCCGAACTTGTTTTACGTGGCGTGTTCCACATTGAAGGGATTACAACCACGACATCCAAAGATGCATTAGTCTGGATACGCCAGACAAACGTCCCGGTCTAGAAGCTATAGCTATGTACATAGCGACCACCCCGGTGGCAATTCGAGTGCTTGCTTGCCGGGCAAGCACTCCCCCTTGCTGAGGAGCGAGATCTACCTAAAATCTCTACTGATCTAAGGGTCACAGCACCCGAGTTTTGCGTAAACCATCGCCGTGACTCAAACGTCGAGCACGAAGGCTCTACCCGCGATATGGGTACCAACCACAGCCACCATGATACTCCCACTAGGGGGCCTACCTCAATGAGCAACCTTGGAGAGCTGCTCAACCCGTGGTATCGAAATTAGAGGCTCGGTCGGCCTCACTCCTTTGGCTCCGACAAGCACGGGCGGAGCGACCTATAGCCGTATTAGTCGCCTCCTACGACAAGCAACAGCGGACTGTGGTAGTATTCTCGCCCGCTAACCACACGGCGAAAGGTGTTGGGCTAAAGGACCCTCCTCCTGCGGAACGCTTTCTCAGCGAACGCTGCCAGCCGTTGGGTCCTCTCTCCTTCCAACATCCAGTTTTCGCCAACGCGCTGCACTCCAAGTCCATCGAGGTCTCGCAAATCTGTATACAGGGGGCAAGCGCACAATACGTGCATCCAGTCCTCAATACGGACATTCGTCTTGGAAGAAAAAATGTCCCTAATTTTCCACTTTTATATTATTGGCTTTTGTTTTATCTTGTGCTATTGGACCTATATATTTAATCGCATAATTGAAAGAAAACTGTTTATATAGTTTAAAGGAAGAAAATATTTACATGCATATGTAGTCAATATTAATTTCCTTCAGTGTAGCCCGTCAATGTATACGTTCAATGGCTTTAAATTATGAGTACACTAATGTTCTAAACTTAGATTAAAATATAAAAAGGAAGTGCCAGAAGCGGTTGATTAACTCAGGCCTTATACTGCGGTTTTGGTTTTAGGCACTTAAGGTAATTTCTTTTGTATAAGTAGTGAAGTTCTTTAGATTTTGATTTTTTTTTGTTTTTTTTTTTAATTTTTGTTATGCTATTTCCAAATACATTTTCTTCTAGCAGGAATAGCTATTTCTAGCCGAACGTTTGGGTCGGCGATGAGTAGTTTGAAATTCGGATTTGCTTTCTCGGTTAGCTACGGGAATTAAATTATTAATTTTGTGCTATATATATACCAACCATTTTTAAATATTTATCCAGTGTTACCTCTTTTAAGGGAATTGTTAGCCCCAGCGATTTCTTGCGTGGTAGTCTAAGGTAAAAAAAGGCCGACTCGGCAATTTACCGACGCTCATTTATTGGCGCTTGTTTGTGGCCTTTTAATAATGATGCCCAGTGACCTATCTTTATCTCTTTTCAGTTTTTTTTTACGTTCTGTCGTCTTTTTCCCCATTTCCCCATTTTCTTAATCGTGCTCGCATACCCGTGTCATACTTTTCAGTGAATCTAAACGAAATCGTTACCATGGCCACTGGGCCTCCCAAGTTTGTGGACAACCGCTAAGCAAGCCTTAGCGTTGGCCCCAAAGCCAAGAAAAAACGCCCATACGTTAAGTTCTCATAGGAATTCTCTGAGCTCCCCGAAATCTTCCAACAAAACCCGAGATTCTTAATTATTGCCTTTAAAGTTCAGTTTTTAGTTTCGACTCTTTGCGAAGGCACGTTACTATTGTTGGTTAAAACCAAAAAAGTAGCGGAGAAATTTCTCAAGATCATGTATTTGCCTGGCATATGCGATATCGAATGCAAATTCCATGAAACCCTTAATGTTGTGAAAGGCACAAAGAAATATTGAAAAGCTCACATCACAAAATGTACACTCCGAGTTCTCTAGAACAGTAGATTGCATTTCCAAACCGAAATGAGTTATACTGATCACCTTCGATCTTTATAGTTTACCCAGCAAGTTGAACGTTTCATGGCATTCTATCAAGGTTAGGGAATACATCCCCAACCCAATGAGGAGAAAAACATGCCAACTGTTAGGATACACATCTAAACATTGCAAAAACCCTGCCCCATGCGAGTCATGTAACCTTACTCTTACGCTGCTACAGCAACCCAATAAACAACAACAAACTCAAAAACAAGCATGAGCTGCGATAAGCAGATGGCTTCTCACGCGCACGGTAACGTGCTCGCCAATTCGGTCGGCAATCAGTCATGCGGACCAGTCAGTAATCACGGTAATCACCTACTAACAAATACAATCACCCAAAAAACTCGTGCTGTCTTATGAGAAACATGAAAACTGCTACCAATTACCCAAGAACCCAAATAAAAGTGTTCTCCCTTTACGACTCAAATTCATCACTTAGTAACACAACCGATCTTGACTCATAGTCGCATCCTTTACATTGATATCCCCTTGCAAACTATATATCACATCCCTTTATACTTATAATGTCCATTAAGGTTTTACAATAAAATAATGGGATTGTAATTGTAAACTTTCATAGTAGATTGAGTGGTGAGATCTTCGCTAAATTGTTGGCCGTTGAGACCAATTGAGCTTACAATCGGCATTGGGAGGGGTTCGTTGGTCAAATAATAAAGCAATTACTCGATCAGAAAGCCACATTGATTTTAATTTATAGTCCCGTGCCTATTACGTAGATGAGTAAGATTTATAATTAATGCAAAAAAATTAATAGAAAGAACGATATTGTGAGACCTCATGGGTTTATGCCGCCGCTATGCCAGTATATCTAATGGAAATTATGTTACACTGATGGTATAGAAACCCGCCTATGTGTCCAACCTCTATGAACTTTGGCACTATATGGTAAATACGCAATTTAGATATTACCCTTTTATCATACTTTTCGCTTTTCACATAACGAAAACTATATTTATTTATCCAAACATTATAAAAACTTTATTCATTTAATAATAAGATAAAATATTGTGTATAAGGCCATGTTTTATAGTTAATAAGAGCAAAAAAAATTAGAATTTAATTTTTGTCAAACTAATTTCATTTAATTTTTTTGTTTTATCGTTAAGTAATTACGTTAACTATAGGTATTTTGTACCATTTTTTTGTTTCTTTAATTTTTAAACTGTTCAATATTTTATTTCTGTTTCCGGTTTCTTGGGATCTAATTATCCTGATTTTATTAATTACAAAAATTTACATTTGTGCACATATACATTATATATACCTATCCATGTAAGTTATATTACCAAATAAAATGCCTTGCCTCCCACAAATTATTAATTAATAAAAATAATGAGTGGCAGACGCCCACAAAAATTATCAGTTTCAGAAATAACAAGAGAGAACGCTATAGTCGAGTTCGCCGACTATCTGATACCCGTTACTCAGCTGGTGGAAGTGCGAAGGAGTGGGCTCAACTCTGACAGTTTTTGGCGGTTTGTGGGCGTTGGAGTGGGCGTGGCAAAATTTTTTTTGGCAAATTGATAGAAATTTACAAGACCAATACAAAAATGAAAAAATATCTAAACACTTTTCAAAAGTGTGGGCGTGGCAGCTTTGGGCGGTTTGTGGGCGTTAGAGTGGGCGTGGCAATATGAATCGACAAACTTGCGCTGCTTCTATGTCTCTGGAGTCTGTATGATTAATCTCAACTTTCTAGCTTTTGTAGTTCCTGAGATCTCGACGTTTATACGGACGGACAGACGGACGGACGGACGGACGGACGGACAGACGGACGGACAGACGGACATGGCCAGATCGACTCGGCTATTGATCCTGATCAAAATATATACTTTAAATGGTCGGAAACGCTTCCTTCTGCCTGTTACATACTTTTCAACGAATCTAGTATACCCATTTACTCTACGAGTAACGGGTATAAAAATAGTCAACAAAAAAATGAATAGAAATGAAAATCAAAAGTATGCAAATTTAAACTAGAGCCCGGTTAAAATAATTATTTCTTTGGTTCCTTCTTGTTCTCATTTGCTCATGCTAAAGCTACTTTTGGGTTTCTTTTTTCCTTTTTTTTTCTGCATTAGATGTTTTGTGGAACTGTGTGAATGTATGTGTATTGTAATATGTAAGTTGGGCAATACTATTTATGGATGTTGCATTTTTGATAAGTTCTTTAATTATAGTTGCTCTGCTGTTGCATTGGTATATAGTTGTATATGCGTAGGTGTATATTTATGTAGAGTATCGATGTAAGTGTAAGATGTAGATGTAGAGTATAGATGCAAAGGTTATATTTCTTTTTTTCTTCTCCGCGTTTTGGCAGGGCGAGTCCGCAAGGTTATGCGTTCGCTGCTCGGCAAGGTTTTTTTTTAGGTTTCCACAGGGAAGGTGTGCAGATCTGCCGAGTGTGCAGTTCTTTTTCACTGTGGAGTCTTATCCGCAGAGACGTCCACTGTAAGAGCCCGGGTGCTCCGCTGCCCGTGGCAATGTGGACGCTAGATTTGCCTCCCACGTTTTTCTTGAAGATAATAGAAGATAATTTTTTTCGCAGACTCCACTGCTAATCATTCCGACGGCCAAAGAGAAAAGAACTATATGAGGGAGTAAGTGCAGTGCCAAGCTACCATGCACTTAGAGCTTTAATTGTAGCTTTGCCGTGATTAGAGTTGCATTAGATCAGCTGATAATGACTCCGAATTACCGAAATAGTAACCGTTTTCAAATTGTGTTATCTTTTCTCGAATATTTAAATTCAAATTTATCGTTTATTTGGAGTCTTTCAACAAAATCGTTTTTTTTTTCGTAATATTATTGGCTGTACATTACAGGATTTTCAATAATATTAACGAGCTTACTCTTTTGATCAAGGACTACTTGCCAGATGTGGTATGTCTACAAGAAACACACTTGCCTCACAGTTTCAAGAACTTATCTGTCCCAAGTCATGCACTGGCTACTTCTATAACTTGCCTTAAAACGCGTCGGCCAAGAAAGGTGCCGGTGTGCTCATAAAACGACACACACGATGTATGGGGACATCCCCCACACTATTACTTACTCCCTCTTTCTGTGTTCCGCCTTACAGCTGATCTTGGCAGTATAATTACCATTATAAGCACATACATCCCTTCCTTTCAGGGCTTCAGGGGTAGTCAAGGCCTATTAGGAAAAATAATGACATTCTCAACAAGAGCCATGACCCCATTATAATGGTAGGAAACTTCAATCCATGGAGCCCTCTCTGGGGCTCTGCCCATTCAAACTCTCGTGGTATGATCTTGGAACGCGCCATCGGGCCAATTCTTTAGAACCTTTTAAAGGCCCTTTTTGACCAACCGCTTCTTCAGGGTTCGAGTCCACAACATCACTTCCGAATCAAACAGTTTATTCAAGAGCATCCCTGAAGGGTCTTCACTGTCAGTAGTGCTATTTATGGTAGTATTTGAACAAATCAGTTACATTTTTAACAGGTATATAAACATAAAGGTATTAATTTATGCTGACAACGCTGTTATTTTTATCAATATAAAAAACTGTCAGGAAAATTTGTAAACATTTTAGATGACTTGAGTTCTTGGGGATCCTTCGCAGGTGTTTCCCTTCCGGCAGAAATAGGATAAACTTCTACACATTTGCCGTAAACAACGATATACATTTACTGATATTATATATAAAAATAATTGTATTAAAACCGTAGACCACTTAAAAATGCTTTGATTCTTCGAAAGCATTCCTTCGACTCAAAGCTAAATTTAAAACACCATTGCATCAATCTTAGAAAACAACTTGAATACTCGGAGAGTGTCTGCTTCACGTTCTCTTGGGCCGACCTGTGAGCTCTGTTGTGCTCTGCGGTGAGGATTTCTTTCTTCTCCTCGACCGCGAAAATGTCGGTGACCCTTATTTGCAATACAAGAATTTTGTGGCCGGAAATTGCCGAACCACTTCGTCCTGGATTTGTGCCAACGTGTGACGCCATCGAGTGGCGGCTCTTATTTCCAATGTGAGGAGTTGAACCTCCGCACAAATGCGGATGGTGATCGCATGAGCAGGGCCTGGCGTTGCCAGTTACGCAACAAGGCAAAGCGTAGTAACGGCAGTGCGAAGCCCGGAGAAAGGCGTTTGCCTTGGGGATCACAGCCGTTAGCCGCCGTGAGTCTGCGTATTCTCAGCCCAAGCGACGAGCGCCCAACAATGAAGGTCCGCCACATTCAGGACGACAGGAGCGGCGAGACAGCGGAACGGGGCCGGTGGACAAACCATCTAGCACCAAGGCGGGATAATCAGATTCCTTTGTAAGTCCAAGCACAAATAAAGATCCAAGGACGAAACTGCGAGTGTTATTACTGGTAACCGGTTGATCACGTTATTCTATAAATTTGGTGGGACGAACGCACAAACTGTACTGAGCTAGCCGCACGTGTTCCGTAGCGAGCAGACAAACAAAATCAGTTCGTTACATCTGGCGCCCAAATAACGTGATTATCCCGGCAGTAAACACAAATTAAGTAGTATGGGTAGAAGTTGGATCTACCGTCTTAAGAAGGAAGACTTCGCATATGTCGCACAGAGGTTGCGCATATCGCTGTCAGGAAGGACAGAAGACATGCGAAAGGCCCTAGCGGAGTACTACGCGGAGACGGAAAACTACCCACGGCTCACAGCAGTCTGGACAGAATTAGAGGAGGCATATCCAGACAGACCAGGTCCAAGCGTAAAGGTGACAAGCCCTGAGGGCGAAGACCTCATCGCAAGTCTGAGCATGGAGAAGATGCAGCGGGAAGGTCAGAGGAGGGAGACGAGCAGGGAAAGAAGGCCAAGTATAGAAAGACCCAGGCCCAGCCAGCCGGACTACGCAAAGGTGGCGAAGCAAGTTAGAGAATGGTCGTTTCGTTTTGACGGAGAATAAAAGCCTCTCGAATTCCTGGAGCAGGTGGAGTGGTCTGCAAACACGTACGGTTTGGACCTGAACATGATTCCCCGAGCCATGCCGGAATTAATGCAGGAAAAGGCTCTGAAATGATACATAGCCAACAACGAGCACTGGAGGACTTGGGCCGAGTTCATAGACAGTTTCCAGACGTATTTCCTGCCCAGGGGATACTTCACAAAGCTCGCGGACAAGGTGAGGCAAAGGAAGCAAGGCTTTAGCGAGGCATTCAAGGACTACATGGTCGAGATGCAGACCCTGATAAGACCCCTTGGGTATAGGAAGAAGGAAACGCTGGATCTCATCAAGGAGAACTGCACGCCAGACCTCCGAATAGCGTTGAGATCCTACCACGTGGACGACCTAGAGGCCCTCATGATCCTGGCAGATGAGTACGAGGAACTGCACAGGGAACGGGAAGCATTTGCGGAAGAGCACAAGTACAGCCGCAACAAAGCCCCTGCCGCGACACAAGTCACGTGTAGAAGGTGTGAGGACTCAGGAGAGCTCAGGAGCATCTCTGCTGGATGTGCGGAAAAATAGGAGTCCGATGTACGGAGTGCTGCCAGAAAGCGGGAAATGGGCAGCGATCTCAGCCGCAGAGAGGCGAGCAGGGGTCGCAGGGTGCCGCCTCTCCAAACGAACTGGAAAATTAATCGAGGAGGAGCAGCAGTTGTCTGCAGCGGTAGCGATCGGTGGGGACACGTACAAGGCCACGACTGACACCGGGGCAACAGCAAGCTTTATAAGTGAAGAGCTGGCGGACAAGCTGGCTGCTCGTGGAGCGATTACAAGGATACGACGGCAGGTTAGGTTGGTAAATTGAAGGTGCGGCGAAATCAACGCAAAGCTCGAAATAGGAGTGGAGTTCGGCAACAGGCGACTCGTCATGAGCCTGCTAATATTACCAGGGATAGGGAATGCGTTGGAGCTGGGGTGGAATTTCCTCACGCAAGTCGGGACCGAGATCAAGTGCGCCGGGCACGAAATCCGAATACCGGCCAGAGGCAGACACAACGGGTGGCTCGAGGAGAAGTTGTCGGTCGCAGTAGTCCAAAAGAACGGCGAAGAGGACGACATGAACAAATTCCTGGAAACAGAGCTCGCGGAGTTTCACTCCATGACCGGAACATCGAGCATAGCCGAGCACACAATAACCATGAAGAATGATAAACCAATTAAGCAGAGATACTACCCCAAGAATCCAAAGATTCAAGGGGAGATCAACGCGAAGGTGGACGAACTTCTGGAAATGGGGATGATAGAGCATTCAAGGAGCCCGTACAGCTCACCCATAGTCATGGTAAAGAAGAAAACGGGAAAATGGAGACTATGTGGACTGAAGTCACGATTATGCAGATAAACACGAAATCCATAAAGGATGCCTACCCGATGCCACGGATAAACTACATCCTCGACCAACTAAGGGAGGCGCGCTTCATAGGCAGTCTGGACCTAAAGGATGGGTATTGGCAAATACCGCTGGAAGAGTCAAGCCGGGGCTTCACGGCCTTCATGGTTCCAGGGAAAGGGCTGTTCCAATGGAAAGTAATGCCATTTGGGTTACACTCCGCGTCGGCCACATTTCAGCGGGCCCTGGATCAGGTGATTGGACCGGAAATGTCGCCGCATGCATTTGCGTATCAAGACGACATCATCGTGATTGGCCGCACCCTAGAGGAACACAAGAGAAACCTCAGGGAGGTATTCCACCGCTTGAAGAAAGCGAACCTGAAGATAAACCCGGAGAAATGCCAGTTCTTCAAACAAGAACTTCTGTACCTAGGGCACCGCGTCACAAGCCAAAGGATAGGCACGGACCCAGAAAAGGTAGCAGCCATAGTCCAGCTAGAGCCACCGTCATCGGTCCGAGAGCTGAGGCAATACCTTGGGGTCGCATCGTGGTACCGACGTTTCGTGCCTGACTTCGCGCGCATTGTAAGGCCACTCAACGACCTCCTCCGCAAGGGTACCAAGTGGACATGGTCACAGGACCACCAGCAAGCCTTCGAGGAGGTAAAAGCCAGATTGGTTACCGACCCAGTCTTGGCGTGCCCCGACTTCGGGAAAACGTTCATCTTGGTAGTGACGGATCACATGGCGCTGAAGTGGCTGAACAGCATAAACAGCCCTTCGGGAACAATTGCCAGATGGGCGTTGGAGCTGCAGCAGTACGACTTCGAGGTAGCATACAGGAAAGGCCAATTGAACGTGGTAGCAGACGCGTTATCGAGCAGCCACTGCCAGAGTCGGTCTCAGCAGAACCCGATATGCTGAGAAGAACGCAGGACAAGGGGGCCGAATCAGAGTGCAGGTGAATCAAGGAAATGCGAGAAAAGATCAAAGCACAGCCTCAAAAGTTCCCAGACTACGTGTAGGAGGGTAGCACCCTTTACAGGCAGATTCCGCATAGAGCAGGGAACGAGGATGTAGTAACCTGGAAACTATGTGCTCCGAGGCAGCTGAGAGAAACTGTCTTGTGCGAAAACCACGACTCCCCAGCAGCAGGCCATGTAGGCGGGCGGAAGACGATTGCACGGCTTGCAGCCCGGTACTACTGGCCAGGAATGAAGAAAGACGCAAGGGCCTACGTTCGAAAATGCGAGGACTGCGCAAGGTTCAAACCGAGTCAGCGGCAGGCGGCGGGAAAGATGTTGACACAGATCCCGGAGGAACCCATGTTGGTGCCTTTGCAAACAGCCACGGCGAAAACGTTGCAGAAAGCGTTCAGGGAACGCATAGTCTCACGATTTGGAGTACCGAAGGACAACGGCGTGCAGTTCACGAGCCGGGCTTTTAAGAAGTTCCTCAACGACATGGGGATAAAGCAGCAGTTTACGGCACCGTATACCCCACAGGAGAATCCGACGGAGAGAGCCACAAATGCCTTAATACGCTCAGGCGCTGTGCCAGTTACTGCAATCAGCTCGGCCGCCTTCCTGGTCCTCCCAAAAGCCCAGCATAAACACAAATCCGCCGAGTTCTACGACGAACATAACTACTAGTGCTGAGTTCTCATCCGTTTTCTGTTTGAAAAAGAAGCGATCGGCAACAGTATCTGGCTATACACAGATGGCTCTAAACCGACGAAAGCAACTTTCTTCGCTGTTGCTTGCGAACACAACATTATCATTGGAGGGCATCTGCCCTTATATAACTCAGTCTTCCCCGCCGAGGGCTTCACTGAAAGCCTGAAAGCTTCAAAAAGAGGACAATTTGCACCGACAGTCTTTCTACGATATCTGCTCTATAAAACCGGCTCTACAGAAACCCATATTCACCCGGTTACGGATCAGATACACCCACAAACACCTGTTAGCCAGTACCACTCGACTCCATGCCCATTATGCGGGGATAACCTATCCTATCACATCTTGAACACTGGCCATAAACTTGAGATCATTAGGCTCTCTCACTTCGGTTCCCAAGTCACATCCACCCATCTACACATTCCCTCAAAAGAAAACATTATAATAAGATCGAGGCGCGATGCTGGGGACCCGAGAACCCTTATCCAAAAAATATTTACCAGCTTTTCAATTGTCATTATGATGATTGTTACTTATGATGATTATTATCG
The DNA here is from genome assembly GCF_016746365.2 of Drosophila yakuba. Lineage (NCBI taxonomy): Eukaryota > Metazoa > Arthropoda > Insecta > Diptera > Drosophilidae > Drosophila > Drosophila yakuba. Next base: position 23,916,448 of record NC_052526.2, read on the forward strand.
TTACTACCTTAGGCGCGAAACTTGGTGATTTTGAAAAGTCTTGGTATATGGGGCCATTACAATACGTATAATAAAACTTAGAAAACTGGGACTGTTTAACTCCGTAGGCTCCACTTTCCATTTTGGCTCACTAGACGAAGACGACAAACAAACATTTACTAAATTTATCAAAGACGTTGAAATGGATTCACAACTAACTAAGGAATAACTAGGAATATTTAGTCCAATTCCTCTAAAGCATGACAATTTCGGTAAAGGTAACTATACAAATTTAACGGATATAAATCGTATACCTGGTATAAAACCGCTACTATTTTACAAACACAATTGAACAGTCTACATTCCCTATCACCACTTACCCAACCAGTAGCAGACAAAAAACAAAAATTTCTAATTATATCTACACAATAATTATGTTTTAAATACACAATCAAAGAATATTCTCAAAGACATTGCATAGTTAGTAAAATCAAACACGAAACAACAACTTATACTTTCCAGAAATATTGTAAACCATTTTACATTCAATACATCAAGACTAATATACTTATAACTTGGAATATAACTTGGGAAGAACCTAATCAAAATTATTACAATCAAGAGGTGTTTATTACAAATAACCAAATTATAAAAATATTTAATTGTACAGCAGAGTTAAAAGAATTTTCATTATAAAATTATATTATTTAGCAATACACAAACCTAGCCTACACTAACCTAATATTTACCGAACATAATGTAACAAAAGTTGAAACAATTTCATACATAAAAATTAAAAAAATAAATATGCTTGTTTGGGAACCAGACACCTTGGTTTCCCACTCTTCAGTTTCCGATGTCATTATCATATGTATCGGTCTCATGTAGACTCCGAGCTTTCCGAGCTTTGAACAGGTGACCTCAGCTGCAAGTCATGGTTCGTACCAAATGGCATCTAGAAACTGACAACTTAAAGGTGGATACACTGGTAGTGCTTAAAGAGCCTAATTTACCCCTATATAAATGTATCCTTGAACTTAACGCGGTTGTTAATGCAAGTCAAGACGACAAGGTCCGGGTCGTTACTGTGAAGACTGCCCATGGCGTGTAAAACGCCCAATTACTAAAGTAGCTTTACTGCCCCTATGCTGAACAACCGTTCAGGTGCCTGTATATTTGGGAACACTCTTCATTTACCGTTAGGAGCATTAGTTAAGTTCTATGAGTTCGTATCCAACTGTGCGAAGTTCGGGAGTGGGGGAGTGACATATTTATTCTCCACATGAAAAAATTAAGCTGATATTTTGAAAAGCTTTACTCCTTAAAGCCTCATAGTAAAATATTCTTCCAAGACACAAGCCATAAAACGATAGTAAGCTTAGGATATCGATTCTTCTATTCCTCTCGGGAACTTAGGGCTTCTATGAGAGCTGAATTTCTCGTATTAGTTTTAGTAATCGTTGTAAGTTTTTTGACCGATCTGGTGATTGGCCAGATGCGGCTTATCCCAGTGGTGGGGCTGCCACCTGTCGCCATCGGGGATTGGCGTCTACGTTGTTGTGTTGTTATTCGTAGAAAAGCGAACAGTCTGGTAACGCGCTCGCCCTGCTGGGTGTTGTTGCTGTTCGCAGAAAAACACAGGGTGCTCTTGGTACTACTGGTACTGGTAGTTGCGCTATCCACTACACCACGAGGCCCCACATTTTATCCTAATACAAAAATGATTTTATTAATCAAAAAACATGTGTAATGTGCGGATCAGAACTTATAGGATAAACAAGTATAGTAAAATATAGGTAAAGCGTTGCATTGTTTTATGAATGTTGTTATAATCGTTACTCGTAGAGTAAAAGGGTACACTAGATTCGTTTAAAAGTATGTGGCAGAAAAGGTATATATGTATATTCTTGATCAGGATCAATAGCCGAGTCGATCTGGTCATGTCCATCTGTCCGTCCTTCTGTCCGTTCGTATATCCGTCCGTCTATCCAACTGTCTGTCGTTATGAACGTCGAGATCTCAGTAAATATAAAAGCTAGAAAGTTGAGACTAAGCATGCAGACTCCAGAGACATAGACGCAGCGCAAGTTTATGTTGCCACGCCCTCTCTAACGCCCACAAACTGCCCAAAACTGCCACGCCCACACTTTTGAAAAATGTTTTGAAATTTTTTTTAGTATTGTAAATTTCTACCGATCTGCAGAAAAACTTTTTGCCACGCCCATAATCCGCCCAAAGCTGCCGTCCCTACACTTTTGAAAAGGGTTTTGACATTTTTTTCATTTATTTATTTATCATGTAAATTTCTATCAATTTGTCAAAAACCTTTTTGCCACGCCAACTATAACACCTTTATACAAACCGATCAAATCTGCCACACCCTGTGACGATCTGTCAGTGCTCGGATGGCCAGGATTCGTCTCAGATATTTTATTTGGTTCAGGTGGGGTTGCTGGAAGAGAATCCGACTCGGGTCCCAGAGGAGAAGACGGGAGAATTGCACAGTAATTGGATATTTGGTCTTTATTCGTAAGTAACCAATGTGTTCACCTTCGTTTCAGGGTGGGTGCTGTCCTCGTAGAGAGATCGGTGACCGGTTAGCTCGGGGTCGTCCTGTCTCGTTCCTAGGGCCGTACAGCTCCACAACGTATACGGATCGACGACGCATTAAGGGGGGGAGTTTGAGAGACCGATCAGGTCTTCTTTAAGTGAGAAGAATTTGAGAGGCCGGTCAGGCCTCTATAAGTGAGAATGGTTTGAGAGGCCGGTCAGGACTACTACAAATGATAAAAGTTTGAGAGGCCGGTCAGGTCTACTATAAATGAGAATAGTTTGAGAGGCTGGTCAGGTCTACTATAAATGAGAAAAGTGTTAGATCTGCTAATGATGAGAAGAGTTAAGAGGCCGGTCAGGTCTACTAATTAAACAGGCGGGCCGGTGAACCGGGCCAGTGAACCGAGCCGGAGAATAAGACGTAATACGCAAAGACTACTGTGATTAGTTAGTTACCAGTCTCCTACCGCTGATCCTTGGCTGCTGACCTCGTGGTCTTGTCACCGCTCGCCGGCCGAACTGAATATCCTCCGGAGGGCTTTGGTGCGCCTTATATAGCGGTTTGGCGGAGGATAGTGTGCCCGCATATCCTAATCGAATTTGGGTCGCATTAGTGTGGCCAATCTATTTCGGGCCACTGTGTGCCGACCGGGGCGTCACAACTCACACATTTAAAAAATGTTTTCATATTTATACCCGTTACTCGTAGAAAGGGTATAGTAGATTCGTTGAAAAGTATGTAACAGGCAGAAGGACGCGTTTCCGACCATATAAGGTATATATATTCTTGATCAGGATCAATAGTCGAGTCGATCTGGCCATGTCCGTCTGTCCGTCCGGCTGTCCGTCTGTCCGTCCGTATAAACGTCGAGATCTCAAGAACTACGAAAGCTAGTTGAGATTAGGCATACAAACTCCAGAGACATACACGCAGCGCAAGTTTGTCGATTCATGTTGCCACGCCCACTTTAACGCCCACAAACCGCCCAAAACTGCCACGCCCACACTATTGAAAAATGATTTGATATTTTTTCATTTTTGTATTAGTCTAGTAAATTTCTATCGATTTGCCAAAAAACTTTTTGCCACGTCCACTCTAACACCTACAAACCGCCCAAAACTGTCAGTGTTGAAGACTCTCCTTCGCACTTCCACTTGCTGAGTAACGGGTATCAGATAGTCGGGGAACTCGACTATAGCGTTCTCCTTGTTTTTTTTTTAATTTTGTTAGTCTTGTAAATTTCTTTCGAATTTCCCAAAACGCCCACAAACCGCCAATAACTGTCAGTGTTGAAGAGCCTCCTTCGCACTTGAATATAAAATAATTTTTTTACTTCTTATCTTATCATCTCTTATATTACTTATGAATGATTTAGGGATAACTTATAACTTACCTAAGCTGGAAATGATTAAAATCAATTTGAGAAATATGTTTAGAATTTATAATATATACGAGAATTTAAATTTGAATATATTTATTTTTTATCTGAATTCATAACTTCTGATTGATCTTTATTTGTCATAGTCAATTCACTTGCCAACAGAATTGACTGAATGTTTTGAAATAATTATTTTTATTATAATTATAAAATAATTAATTTAAAAAGTTTGTTGCAAAATATATGGTTGCATCTTACATTTAAAAATGTTTCCAGTTTACCATTTTTAAAATATTCTATTTGCCATAAATATTTTATTAAAGTCTTATTTTTCCATGGTACTACCTATAGGCGTGTGTAATTTCCGGTGAATCTGGAGCTGGAAAAACAGAGACTACAAAATTTATACTGCAATACTTATGCACAGTTACTTCGAACGTTTCCTCCTGGGTACAGGAGCAGATTTTGGAAGCCAACACTATTTTGGAAGCATTTGGTAAATTAACCTTTTAAACTAAAACTACTCTTTTAATATTAAATTTAAATTATCAGCATTACTACTCTTAATTTAGCGAACGCTTCTCATTGACGCTGCAGGACATTTTACTTGATCTGCATGCGAGTCCTCGATACGTTTTTAATAGATACAAATAGAGTGCTTTAAATTATTTTTTCCGACTGTATAAGATCAATTCTTAGGTTACGTTAGGTTTTACCGGCTGTCGGTCCGATGCACTTAGACCAACAGAGGTCCATTGTGATACCGTGAATGTTTTCCCCTTTGCCCGTCGAGGTTCGTGTGAAGTTAGCAGTTTACCCAGCCAGAGGCGCTGGTGAATTTTTGTATCCGACGTGAATCGGTGTCGGACAGATCAGACGTGTCTATCAGGAATCTGCTTCCTAGCTGAGCAGGACATTTTACTTGATCTGCATGCGAGTCTTCGATACGTTTTTAATAGATACAAATAGAATGCTTTAAATTATTTTTGCCGACTGTATAAGATCAATTCTTAGGTTAGGTTAGGTTTTACCGGCCGTCGGTCCGACACACTTAGACCATTAGAGGTCCATTGTGATACCGTGTATGTTTTCCCCTTTGCCCGTCGAGGTTCGTGTGAAGTTAGCAGTTTACCCAGCCAGAGGCGCTGGTGAATTTTTGTATCCGACGTGGATCGGTGTCGAACAGGTCAGACGTGTCTATCAGGAATCTGCTTCCTAGCTGAGCAAGCCTTTTCGCTTGCAGTGCTGGGTAGCGGCATAGTATATGCTCTACCGGTTCTTCCACTTCTTCGCCCCTACAGCTGCGGCAGAAATCGTTATCAGGGCATGAAGTCTTCTGGCATGGGTGCCTATCAACCAATGCCCTGTGTTGACTAATAGCAGTGCTGAGGTTTGCTCTGGTCATTTTTGTTATTTTTATTATTTTTGTCCATATTTGGCGTGTTAGGCGAGTGGTATTGGTATTCTCCCATATTGTCTGTTTGTTTCGGTTTAGGTTTTCCCTAAGTAGTAATTTACATGTGGCTAAAGGCATACTCATGCCCTCCATCTCTTGTATGAGTGGCGCGGTAGTGCCTTCTCGAGCTAGTTCATCTGCAATGGAGTTGCCTTCTATGTCCCTGTGTCCGGGTACCCATATAAGGCTGATTACGAATTGTTGTGTCATCTCGTGTAAAGATGAGCGGCAGTTCGATACTGTTTTTGAGTGGCTTGAGATTGAGCCAATCGATTTGATAGCTGCTTGGCTATCACTGAAAATGTTTACGTGTGAGCTTTCCGATTTTATTGCTTTCAAATGCTTTAGGGACTTATTATTGCTTGGAAGACGCTGCAATGATCGGGGAGTCTAAACGAGATGCGTAGGCCTTGTTGTTCGGAGTAAACTCCTCCTCCTACTCTGTTCTGTAGTTTTGACCCGTCCGTATAGAAGCATATAGCATTCAGGGGGCCAGGTGGCTGTGAGTTACACTCGTCCCTCTCTGGGATAATTGTGTTGAACGGTGTTTGTATGTACTCCGTTGGAGTGCAGTAGTCTGTCCTGGAGGGGACTATTTGTATGTGTTTTAGGATATATGAGAAACCCGCTTCATGTGGGTTCCACTGCTTGGTATCTCTAAGCCTGATTGCCGCTACTGTAGGCTGTTCCATGCCAGCTAGTTCTGGGCTTGGGAGGTTGAGTATGGCATTTAGGGCTTCGTTTAGGATGGTGCGTAAAGCACTGCTGATGCAGAGTGCCGCGGCTGTTTGCGTCTTTGCTAGCGTTTTTATCCTGGATTGCTTTTTCAGGCCCGGCCACCATATCGCGACCCCATACAGTAGTATTGTTCTGACGATGGCCGTATATATCCAGTTTAATATATAGGGTGTCATACCCTATTTGAACCCTATTGCTTTCTTGCACGTGAAGAGTGCTATTGAAGCTTTTTTGTATCTGTCTGTGAGGTTCAAGTTCCAGTTTGGTTTCCTGTCAAGTGTTACGCCCAGGTCTTTGAAGGGGCCTCGTGGTGTAGTGGATAGCGCAACTACCTGTTAACCACGGGGTCGTGCGTTCAAACCCCATCCATGACGAGAGCATGGCCATACCAAAACTTCCTCTCTGAAATGCTTTTCTAACTTTTAGAAAGTATTCTTCCACATAATAAATGAATATTACAACAATTTTCGGCAACTTCCACTTGCCCCAACGCCCTACCCCCCTCCTCACTACATGGGACAAAAACGGGGGCACCCACATAGTACCAAGCGCACCCTTTCTGCGAACAGCAACAACACCCAGCAGGGCGAGCGCGTTACCAGACTGTTCGCTTTTCTACGAATAACAACACAACAACGTAGACGACAATCCCCGATGGCGACAGGTGGCAGCCCCACCACTGGGATATGCCGCATCTGGCCAATCACCAGATCGGTCGAAAAACTTACAACGATTACTGAAACTAATACAAGAAATTTAAACATAAACGGCTCCCCAAATTCGATAACGACCATAGGCATCTCAAAAGGGACACGAATTGGACAATGGAACGTTAGAACTCTAAGATAACCATCTAGCACAGTTCGAGGCGGAGATAGAAAAACTCCACATTGCAATAGCTGGAATCAGCGAGATTAGGTGGGCTGGCAGTGGGGAAACAACAACATCAGATAGCAATCTAGTCCTACACAGTGGCAACAGTGACGGCAGCAGATATGGAGTGGAAATTTTCGTGTCCAAGCGCATAAAGAAGGCACTGGTTTCCTGGGAACCCATTTCTGATAGAATCATGACCGCCAGGTTCAGATGTAGAGCTAGATACATAAACATTACTCAATGCTATGCCTCGACGGAAGACGCAAACGACGATCCCAGGGACGACTTCTATACTGCCCTTAAAGCAATCCTCAACAAGCTACGGCAAGGTGACATTAACATCCTCATGGGTGACTTCAATGCAAAAATTGGCCCCAACTACACCGGACTAAGATCTGTCATGGGCCAGCATGGAACTGGGACTCGCAACGATAACGGAGAGAGATTAGTAGAACTCTGCCAGCTATTCCAACTGGTCATTGGCGGCACAATATTCCCACACAAAGATGTCCACAAATACTCCTAAACATCTCCAAGTGGTAATACGCGCAACCAGATCGACCACGTATGCATTAGCAGGAAATGGAGACACTCACTACTGGACGTACGGAACAAAAGGGGAGCAGCCATAGACAGTGATCATGAGTTGGTCATTGAAGAACTTTCAATAAAACTCAACCGCAACCACTCAAGGAACACTGGCAACAGTCAACACCACCCTCCCTGAACCTGCACCTCCTTTGCGACTCTACTTCGAAGATGAGAATGACGTCCACGCTGCGAGAACACCTGATCCCCCTAGAAGACCACCCATGGAAGCACACCTGCAGGCAACAAAGGACCACGGCGGAGGAAATACTTGGCCCGCAACAACGCGAAAGAACGGACTGGATATCTGAAGGGACCTGGGATCTGATTAGAAAGAGAAACCACCTGAAGCCTCTGGCGGTCCAGCTCACACAGTACCGTGATGAATATCGCGAACTGTGCAGAGCAATGAAAAGAGCGGCCAGAAAGGACAAAAGAGCACAGCTGGATAGACTTGCGACAGATGCAGAACGAGCAGCCGACGAGAACAACTGGAAAAGCGGAATCATCGTGATGTTCCCCAAGAAAGGCGACCTTAGCGACTGCAACAACTGGAGAGGGATAACACTACTCAACACTAGCTATAAAATCCTAGCTACACTGCTGAACGAACGCCTCCAGGAAAAAATCGAGCCAACAATCCGAGACGAACAGGCAGGCTTCAGACCACACAGGAATTGCGTAGATCAGGCAAACACACTACGCATAATTCCCGAGCAAGCTGTGGAATGGCGAGCCCCGCTTCACCTCCTGTTCATCGACTTCAAAAGGTGTTCGACTCAGTTGAAAGGGCAGCAATATGGCGAGCACTTGCAAGAAAAGGAGTACCTGCAAATCTTATCGCCATCATCAAATCGATGTATGACGATGCCAACCTGGCGGGACTGCACAATGGAAAAAGTAGTGCACCTTTCCAGACAAACACCGGAATTCGGCAAGGATGCCCGGACAAAACACAGAGTTGTTCGCTCATGAGATCGCTTTGGGGGTATTTACCTGTGAAGATAATAGCAACGTTGTCCGCATAGGCTATGGTATCCAGGAATGCTAACAGTGCTATTCCTTTTGGGACATTGATTCTTTTCTATTTTTCTATCTTGGAGACGAGAGAGTATAGTGCTGTCTCTGTCGATTTCCCTTTCTTGTAGGCGTGTTGCGTGTTTGTGATGAGACTTGGATTGACAGTTGATCTCAGATGCAGGCCGATGATTCTTTCAAGGGTCTTTAGTAGGAAGGATTTGGTCTGAAATCCTTGCGGGTCGTGTGTGATTGTTTCTCTGCTTTGGGGATGAAGACAATTCGGGACTCTAGCCACAATTGCGGTAGGTGTCCAAGAAGTAGAGAACTTTTAAAAATTGCCTAGAGGCCAGTTTATGGCTATATTTCCTGCAAGTTGGATTTGTGCGGGTATGATTTTGTCGGGACCTCCAGATTTGTATTGTTTAAAACTGTGAATGGCCCAATGTACTATGGGGCGAACGACCACTTTTTGTGGAATTAATTAGTAACTCGAGAACGAAGCTACATCTTTAAGTTCTGTTTTTTGATTTACGTTCATGATAAAAATAGTAATATATTTGCGGAAAATTTGGCGTGGTCTTGCCTTCAAACAAAAAAAGACAACCGAAATTTTTTTTCAGTGTACAAAAAAAAATTAAACCAATAAAGTAAGAAATGGGGGTTGCTTACCTTGTTTTTACAAAATATCGAAGTTTTACTTCTTGCTTCACAGCTTTTATTTTTAAAAATAGCATAAATATGTTTAAAAACTAATGTTTCCCAAAAAACCTAAAATTCAAGGAACTAGAATTTTATTTTAATAAATACATTTATGTTTTACGCCTATTGTTAATCGTCATACACGAATTAAAGCTTTAAAACCATTAAAAATTGCGTTATTTTTTGCATTACTTGTCGTCTCTGTTATCCATTTCTCGAACAAATTGCTGGTTTTCACTTTGAGATTAGACCCTTAAAAGTTAAATTTTGGAGAAAGTGTGCAAAAGTGTGCATTTATTCTAAAAGCATATACTAAGAATTGATAACTTTACAACATATAACAGGTTTTAGAGACGGAGTGAGCCGGACTCACTTTGAAGCTCTATTCAAAAATTAGAATACACTACAAAAGTTGTGTTTTATTAGGGTTAAAACTTACTGAAGATTATTGGGACACCAAATTTAATTTTAACATTCGAAGATCACAAACACATATTAAAAACCACAAGGATTTGACTGCATGTTATAAGTAACACTTTTGATAATTATTTTCTTAAAACGAAAATTTAAATTTTCTTAACGACTTTTAAAAAATGGGTTTTTTCCACATATCGGTGTGACAGCGCAAACAAAACAGCTGACTAAACAGCTGTTCACTGAACAGTTGCGCCCTTTTTTAAAATTTCAATTACGTAACATGATAGATTGATGTTTTTTGAATACATTTCAATTTAAAAAAAAAAATTTTTTAACAACTTTTAAAAAATGGGTTTTTTCCACATAAGGTGGTCGTTCGCCCCATAGTGCAATTGGTCTATGCACAGTCATTTGTGTTTGTACTTTCCCATTGTGTGTGGTGGGCGTTTGCGTCACAGCCTACTAGGAGGCCTATGTTTCGTTTTTCGCTGTCTTGTACCAGTCTTCTTACCAGCTCATCCGGCGGTTCTTGCCTTTCGTAGGCCATGTACGATGACAGCACTCGGAATGGAGATTGCTGACTCTCCACAGTGGCTGCCGCGTTATCTGCATCGCTATAATTATGGAGCAGAAAATGCTAAGGTGCTTTTTGGCTCGTCGTCACAGGCGATCACCTTGACGCTGCTTTGGAACCATCCCACTTCTTTGCAGACAGGAGGAGGCCAGGTTCTTTGGCTAGAATTTCAAAGCTAGGGCTGCTTCCACGCACTTCCACTTATTACGTGAAATCCTGCCACTCGGGTTGTTTCTGTCGACCACGCCCAGGACAAAGCGGTTTTTTTCGATCCCCGCAAAGGATCGCCCCGGTTGTACGTGTTGCCGCTTTGCCGAGGGGCAAGCGCTCCCTCTTAGGTGGAGGTCGCTTTCTGACCTCTGTGGGCTTGGGTGGCTTTGGGACTTTGCAATACGGATCTTGACCATTCCACCTTCTTCATCCATTCAGCAGCCGTTTTCGATTTTTCCTGGCTGCGAAGGAGTTGCCCTGCAGATCGTTTTTCTGCGTAAGTGAATTTGCCGTTACCGGTTGCCACTGAGTGCTTGCCGTCCTTGGCTGCGCCTGAAGGGGGCATCATGGCACTAGGGCCTGGAGATGTTCCCATGGCGACGGCTTTTGGCAGCTTGCACTCAGTTGCCTCAGACTTGAGGCGCGGTTCACCCGAACCCGATCCTGTGGTGGAGGCCAGGCAGGTGGGCTCACTCGACAACTTCGCTGCCTTGAAGGTTGTTCGGGCAGACTCAGTCGTCACTGCCGTTTGGGTAGGTTTTTGGGAGATCCTGACTCCTTTTTGTTTTTGTTTATTGACTCCATGCGATTCCCACGAGTTGCGGAGAAAAGGAGGGTCCACCCGGGCAGAGATCCGCGACGCCTGGGTAAGGCTTCTTAGAACAAGGGGTCGCCATGTACCCTGAGCTCTCCGTTTGAGACTGAGCTATTTTGTGACCCGGCCCTCAGTCAGGCTGACTATCGGCACGGGTCTGTAAAAAAAATGCAAAAAGGAGGCTATCTGCAGATTTTGGGCAAAATATATCTCGTTTTTCAGTAATTATGATACCACAGGCTCTCGAGTGTCTACCAGACACGGGGGTGTTTACAAGACACACTGGTGTTTACGAGACATAAATGAGTGTTTTTGCCACTCATCCCTTTTTGGGCACTTGCCTTTTTCTGCGTGTTTGCCTTCTCTACCCTTCGTTATGAGTGGAGAGTGATCGGCGAGTAAGCGGTTCTGCTGTTCGCTCTGCAATAGTATCTCAAATTATTTTCTCTTTTAACCTATGCTTAGGCACATCGATGCAAAATGACCGCGACATTAACAACTACTACTACTAACTATTATAAAATATATTAGTTTTAAATGTCTACTTTTAATTCGTCGTCTTATTAAAAATAGCTACGAAAATTACTCAACATTTGGGCACCCCGTCGTGGTGTGTGCCTAAACAAAGCCTAATGCAATCTGAAACAACTTTTTAAGCTTTAAATTTATTTAAATTGGCTGAGCAATAAACATTTTTCTGCAATATGCAAAAAAGGTTAAAGGTAGTGAGCATTAAAAGAAATTCCAGTTGGTTACGAAGATAACATATATGTACATAAGGAGTTCTTTTTGTTAGGGAAGCAGTCGCTAATTATACCCGTTAATCGTAATGGGCTATACTAGACTCACCCGTTACTCACCCAGTAGAAATGGGAGGAAGAAATTTTCACAATGTCTTTTTTTGGAGGTTTGTGGGCGTTAGAGTGGGCGTGGCAAAGGACTTTTGACAAATCGAAAAAAAATTTACGAGAGTGTCAAAAATTTGAAAAAATATGGCGCTGGCGTGGCAGTTTTCGGTGGTTTGTGGGCGTTAGAACTGGCGTGGCAAAAAGTTTTTCGGAATATCGATAAAAATTTACAATGCAAAAATGAAAAAAAATAAAACTTTTTTCAAAAGTGTGGGCGTGGCAGTTTTGGGCGGTTCGTGGGCGTTAAAACTGGCGTGGCAAAAAGTTTTTTGGCATATCGATAGAAATTTACAATGCAAAAATAATGAAAAAATGAAAAAAAAAATTTTAACTGTTTTCATAAGTGTGGTGTGGCAGTTTTGGGCGGTTTGTGGGCGTTAGAGTGGGCGTGGCAACATGAATCGACAAACTTGCGCTGCGTCTATGTCTCTGGAGTCTGTATGCTTAATATTAACTTATGTAGTTCCTAAGATCTCAGCGTTCATACGGACGGACAGATGGACAGACGGACGGACAGACGGGCATGGCCAGATCGACGCGGCTATTGATCCTGATCAACAATATATATACCTTATATGGTCGGAAACGCCTTACATACTTTTTAACGAATCTAGTAAACCCTTTTACTCTACGCTGAAATCTCATTGCGGCCATGTTGTTTGAGTGACAGATGTAATGTGTTATATTCATTCCGTCCTCCCAAAACACCATGGCAGGTTACAGTGTCGAGCAGCACGTGCAAAACATAAAATTGTTTTATGAAAATGGGTTTTCAGTTCGAGCACCGTTCCCAGCGTTCCCGTTTTACGGTCGCGATGATCGTACTGCCGAGTCGACAATCCGTCGATCGGTGGACAAATTCGAGGCGACCTGGTCAGTAAACAATAAGCCGGTTCCCGTACAAAATTCAGCTGACCCAAGAGCTTTAGCTTAATGACCATAGACAACGCCGTGTGTTCGCTGACTGGGCATTACAGCAGTTGGAAGTTGACGCCGATTTTGGCAAAAAATATCATCCTTAGTGACGAGGCACATCTTTGGAAGAATGGCAGTTAGCTCATGCAGCCGCCAAAACTGTGCAGTAGACTAATCTTATACTCTTAATATTGTAAACCCAAGTAGTCAGTAGTAGCAGTTGCGATGCCCATAGTGCAAACCGCTGTTCTCGCTCGAATTTATCTTTACGGCGCACATTCCTTTTTATCTTTATTATCTACCTTCATTGAGCTTGTGCGCAGCATTCGGCTGTCTGTCCCGCCAATTGTCACTTCTTCACTTTTCGGCAAAGACTTACCTTGTGCATTCGATATAGCTCTTGGTCGGCCCGAGCTGGAGGTATAATTAACCAAATAAACAGTATCGGAAAATAGACAAAACTTTCTTCGGCTATTTATCATTCGCAACAGCTATTGAAAAAGCTCAATAGCTAAACATTTGCATGCATTAATTAATGCACATATCCCGTTTACATAAATATATTTAAAAGCAATCGGTTGGACAAGCGAGTGGCGATTTCGGTGATAGTGTCTGTGTTTAAGCGAGCTAGCATTGTAACTGTTCGAGCGCTTGCATGTACATACATATATACTTATATTTATTTACATATTACATACATACATTGGTACAGATATCAAGTGCAGCCCGTCCCGTTACGTGCATTGACTCCGCTTGCATTTTCGGCATTTATTTTGTGCTCATCTTCCCGCTAAACCGAATTTTAAGCGATTTGTTGCTATGCCCGCTGAAAGTGACAAAAACAGGGTGACCTTTTTAAAGCGCAAAGCCAATGCGTTGTTCAGCAGGTTGCAGAGGCTACAAACGTCGCTGTCTAATGATACGCTAAGCGGTTACGACGAACCCACTCTAACGGTGAGGCTGGAGCAAACTGGGCGGATTTTTACTTCGTGTTCACGAGCATAATCGACAGCCATGCGGACCTCTACAACATTGAGAAATTTCAGCATCTGCGGTCATGTTTGAGGGATTCGGCGCTGGAAACTACTTGATCATTCGAGATCTCGAACGGCAATTACGAAGCGGCTTTAGAGTTGCTTCAAAAAAGGTTTGATAATTGGCGTCTCGTTTTTCAGGCGCACATCACCGAGATTCTGGGTCTAAAGGTAGTACGGAATGGTTCAGTGGCACCGCTTCGGGAATTGTCGGACAAGTTTAACGCTCACATTCGTGCGTTGAAGGGTTTGGGCACCACTGCGCAAATCGCTCGCTGCATCATAGTGCAAGTGCTGCTGCAAAAGCCACATGCTAAGTGGGAGGAGCGCTAGGGGGATCCGGTCTTTGTCAGCCTTATTCCGTCGTGGGAATCGATGGGTGCATTCCTGGAGCAGCGATGGCCGTGGATTGCGCCATGGGAACCTATGCGCCGATGTTCAGGTGGGCAGAAATCGTTCGACGCTAGTTGCTACCACCCAAAATTCTCTTGGTTGCATGCTGTGCCATAGTGCAAAGCATGCCATATATTATTTCCCGCATTTTAGAGACCTAGCGCCAGTAGATCGTCTGCGCGAGCCAAAGAGACTAGCACTTTGCCTAAGCTGCCTAAAGGCAGGTCATAAGCAAGTCGATCCGCTGCCGCACCTGTTGAATCAGGCATCATACGCTGCTCCATCTAGATGGTCCGCCTTCCTTGCAGCCACATGTTTCGGTGTCTTCAAGGGACTGGAAGATTCCAGAAAACGTGCAGCTCGCCGACCCGGAATTCCATAAAGCTCAGCGTGTTGACCTGTTTATAGAAGCTAGCCTTTTTTATGAGCTGCTGTGACTAGGTCAAATAAAGTTGTTGCCAGGGCTGTCACTTCTTCAAAAAACTCGTCTGGGCTGGGTTGTGTCTGGAGGCTGCGCGCGCCCGTGCGGTAGCGCCTTAATAGCTTCACGCGTTACTTCTTTAGCCAGCGAGGAAAACAGTCCCGGCCCAATAGTTCAAGCCACGAAGGAGGAGGTAGATTGCGAGTCGTCACTCTAGGCGCACGGACCCGACTATAATATGGAGCTTGAAAGAGATTGGCCATCAGCTGTTTGTCCTGAGAAACCGGTGCTTCCACTTCGTTGAAGTGTGTTCATCGTAATTTCGCCGTACGTGGATGTAGTTGCTAGTTCCAAATTTGCAAATTCTTACCCCTCATTCACAAGTCGGATACTCGCAACAAGCCTGCGGTTAAATGCTACGTCTGTGTATTTATATGCTTTGCAAACAAGGCAGTGCACCTGGAGCCGATCAAGGATCTCTCGACAGTTGCGTTTCTGTGCGGACTCAAGAGGTTCATATGCACCCGGCGGAAGCCGAAGCAACCGAACCGCCAAGAATGAACTTCTGGAACTTCGAAGGTTATTTCTCAGCAGCGAGCATCCAGGCTCCGTTCAGAATTTTTGCCTTTCGGAGACGATTGACTGGCGGTTCATCCCTCCACGGTCGCCCCATTTCGGTGGACTTTGGGAAGCAGCGGTGAAAACGGCCAAGCATCATTTCTACCGCACTGTGGTTCCCATTTCAGAGAACCCTGCCGATCTGGACGTCCTCACTCCGGCGCATTTTCTTAATGGTGCTCCGCCTTCTTCGTTTGACGAGCCAGATGTAATGGGCCTTAACTTTAATCGGTTTGACTCTTGGCAGCGCATATCCTTTCTCCAGCAAATCTTTTGGTCCCGATGGAATGAAGAATGCTTGACGCTGCAGCGGCGCTCCAAGTGGCGCCCCCCAAAGCCTGGCGTATCCGTGGAAAATGAGATGGCCTTTGGCGAGAGTCATGCAGTTGATTCCTGGGGGGAGGATGTTGGGTCATGCGGCCGCCAAAACTGTGCAGTAGACTAATCTCATACTCTTAAACAATGGCTATGTCAACAAGCAAAATTGCTATATTTGGGACAAGACCAATCCACAAGTGACTGTCTGGTGCGGATTTTGTGCGCCATGAGTCATTGAAAATTGGTCGGAATAAAAAACCCTTTAATAATATATAATATATATATAATACAAACGATATAAATAAAAAAGCCATCAAATTTCTGCGGTGGGACATTAAACAAAGATCAACCGGAACCATCTAAGACAGCAAACTGAGAGCAATGAGTGGACCAACCGACTGAGTGGACCAACGGTAAGGATCTAATCCTAGCATTAATTACCGCAACATCAAGAAGCCAAAGACCGCTCGAATGCACATCCAAAAGAAAAGCTTGAATACTTTTGTAAGCAAATTAATTGAACCCGTTGGAAATGACAACTTCCACATAATACACACCAAAAAAATACATCATCTACCAAACAGAAGGCCAAGTTAAAACCGAAGAGAGCGTTAGGTCTATTGCAAAATATTTTTACGAAAATAACAAAATTGTGGAAAGTGCCAACTAAAATTTAGCAAAGGCCTTTAAGTCGTTCTTAAAGATAAAAAGCCTGAAGTAGCACCTGCTGATACTACGCAGGTATTAAATGATAAGGGTTTCAAGACGAAAATTGTCATTAACATCCTGAACGAAGACGAAAACCACAACCTCTGTTTAAGTTCGAACTGGAACCTGACAATAAAGCTATTAGATAAAACGAAGGGCACTCCTAAATGTGACTTTCACACACTTTCTGAAATCGAGACTAACAGAACCTCACAAAAACTCTACGAGCTGCGCAAACAAGTTCAACACCGGATCCCCCATCATCGACGCAACATCAACACAGTATTAAAACTGTGATGCATACTCTGCAACAGCATATGTCGTTTATGCGGACTACCAAGAAAGACCAAATGAGGAACCAAAATTTCCTCATGGAGATGCTAACATCACAAATATCCAAATTATCAATGGCTGCATTGTCATTAACGAATGCCTTAGAAATATCTCAATTCCTTTATGACAATCATATTGACGTAATGCTTCTTCCGCAAACAAGATGTACTTCCGATAAAATTAGCTGAATACAACTTTCAAATAGGCGTCTTTTTTATTTTACCGAGCAAAAAGCAGAACCGGTAGCCTGATTAGAAATCGCATTAAACACAACTACCAAAGCGAGTTGCAAACAACTACTTTCAGACTACTTCAGGTCCAACTGCCCGCATATCTACACCCAAACCAGAAAGTGCTTCTCGCAGCTCTAGGCTGACAAACCTAGACACCGAGCGGCTCGTTCTTTTAAAATGACAAATGCGACTGGAGTGATATCTTCATAGATCGCCAATTGCAAACCCAAGATTCTAAAGTGCTTTACGTAAACTCACTAAACTGAAGCAAGAAGATATATACTTTGCTATATAGAAATATACTATACTTTGCAACAGAAAGCAGGAAAGCTTATCCAAAATTAAGCACATTAAGTCCCAGGTGGATGGGTCCGAAGCGATAAAGACAGAGCTACTACATTAGCAACGTACCTTCTAGATAGAATCCTGCTTCAAGTTAATTTGTATTACCGACGGTAGCAAACGACGACCAAGCCTCATATAAGCCAATCGAATTTCGAACCAACAAAATAGCAAATATTACCATATTAAGAATTAACTTAATCCTTGTAAAGGATTATAATGTACTGCTCTTTTTTTTTTTTTTTTTTAAGTTGATTGAGTGGTGAAATCTTCGCTAAATTATTGGCCGATTGGGACCCTAGTTGAGGCTAGCTTGCAATCGTATTGGGGGGGTTCGTTAGCCAAATAATAAAGCCCTCACTAGATCAGACAGTCACATAGAATTAAATTTATAGTCCCGTGCCTATTACGTAGATAAACAAGATTTATAATTGATGCATAAAAAAATTTAAAAGAAAGAACAAAAGTCTGAGAGCTTGTGAGTGTATAATGCTGCTATGCCAGAATATCTAATGTAAATGAGGCTACACTGATGGTATAGTAGCCCGCCTCTGTACCCACCCTCCATGATTTACCTTTGGCGATATATGGTAAAACCTAATTTAAATGTTACCCTTTCATTATACCCTTCGCCTTTTCACTTAAGGAAAACTATATATAATATATTAACAAAAACATTATAATAAGTTTATTCATTTAATAACAAGAAAAAATATAGTATGTAAGGCCATGCTGCCGTCTTGATAAGTTTTAAAAATAATAAGGAAAATTTTATTTTATTTAACCTAATATCATTTAAATCTTTTATCATTATTTAACTTTATTATCTTCAGCTTATTTGTTCCAATTTGTAGACGTCGGGGGCCGGAAAAGCTGATGTCGCAAAATGTCCCAGAATTTAATAGAAACACAAGGGGTGTTGAAATTCGTCCTTCTCTGGTCGGGGTTTAATTTCGAGTAATTTCTTCACATAAAATAACGGCTTCGTGTCCCACTTCCGAAACATTCCGCCAACAGCGATGCTCTGCTGGCGGGATACCGGACTCAGCTGTTCGGCATGAACATTCTCCCCCCGTGCAAGAGGAGTACTTGCAAATTTAGGACAGAGAACAGCGTCCCGAAAGAATCCATCCCAGCTTGGAATTTTGTGCCATGGGCAGGCCGTCCTGGCTCGCGATGATACCCGGCAGCATCAGGTCGGCGTAAACGTCTGCTCCAAGGGCAGCCGAGACAAGCGCTGGGTGGAACCACCGGTCATCCGCTAGCGTCATGTTGTGGAACATGTCCTGCACCTTCGGATCCAGGGGCTGTGCCGGCGTCCGGCTCTGCATCTGCTCGTCCACCAGCATCAGCAGCTGTTTGCTCATCCGGGACGTTTTTGAGCGAATCTCGGTGGTGCACAGCCGTTCGTTGCTCACGCCCGTGACGGCCAAGTTAAGGGCCTTCACCAGCGAGACGTGGATGCGACTCAAAGGGCAGCACGGACCCACCAAGACTCGCACATCGAATCTCTTCTGCTCGGACCCAATGAGCACGGCAGCGGTCGGAAGGATTCAGACGCTCGTCCGCACCAAGCTAGGCGCGCCTGTCGGCGTTGACAAGGAGCTGCGGGGTGGGGAACTTTCCATCGGCGAGATTGAGCGTAGTGACCCGGTCGAACCCACCTCCTGACGCCGTTGAGGCTGAGGCGCTGCTTGTGGCTCACGCTTCCGTTGAGGCCTCGAAGAGCCTGGCTGTTCACCGCGGATGTGCAGCAGAGTGTGGTGGGCCTCTCGGCAGATGCGGCACCTCGCTTTGCTGCGACACGACCGACCCGAATGCTCGTGGGCCAGACCGTTAGCGCAGTACTTGTTAATCAAGACTGCCCGGAGCCGCTTCACAGCCGGCAGTTGCAGGAATCGCTGGCAGCTCCTCAATGGGTGAATCCCCCTGCACACTCGACAGCGGTATACATCGTGGCGGATCGCTGGACCCATTGTATATGCGGCTACATAAGAACTGGGCAAAATAAAAATTAGATGAGATAGATGCGGATGATCATAACACATGGACGACGTAGGACGACACAACTTAGGACTCGTCAGTAGCAGGTTTTCAAATACTTAGGGTATGGAGGAGTCTTTCGACTCATTCGGGCTGTCCATTGGAAGGCGGATCATTTTTGCCACTGGTCTTCGGACGACCCCCCGTGCTGTGAGAGCGTCTGCCACTCTGACCTTGCCGGGACAGACCACATGGATACGCCCAAGTCGCCACTCGTTGGATGGCAAGTTCTCCTCTTTGATTACCACCATGTCTCCAGCCTGGAGATCTCGCGTTGGGAACATCCATTTATTCCTTTTGTGGAGTTCCTTTAGGTATTCCTCCGTCCAACGCAGGCAGAACTGCTGATTCAGGGCTTTCAACCTCCGCCACCGATTGATAATGGAGCTGGGACCTTCTTTAACCTCAGGTTCTGCTACCGCAAGTAATGGTCCACCGATTAGAAAATGCCCAGGGCTCAGAGCGATAAGGTCCGTGGGATCTTCGGACATTGGCGAGATGGGCCTGGAATTCAAACAGGTCTCAATCTTCGCCAGGAGGGTAGTCAGTTCCTCGAACGTGTATTTCCCAGCGGCTGTGTACTTGTAAAAATGCGACTTGAAGCTCTTCAAACCTGCCTCCCGAAGCCCTCCCATATGAGGTGCGCCAGGAGGGTTGAAATGCCAGGACACATTCTGAAGACTGTGCTGCGATAAAACCGATGTTCTGGTAGCTTCAATGAAATCCTTTGATAAGGACGTGGAAGCTCCGACAAACGTTTTCCCGTTGTCAGAGTAGACGTGTTGTGGACACCCACGCCGAGCGAAAAAACGGGAGAATGCGGCCAGGAACTTCTCTGTAGTCAAGTCCGAGGTCGCTTCGAGGTGGATAGCCCGGGTAGTAAAACACACAAAAACGCACACGTACCCCTTTGTGATTTTGCAGGCTCGACCGACGTAACTCTTGACGTCAAATGGTCCTGCGAAGTCCACTCCCTTATGGGTGAACGGTCTGGAGAACGTGGACCTCGCACGGGGCAAATTCCCCATCAACTGCGTCTGCAGTCTCTTCTTGTGAATGACACACACTCGGCACGAATGTATTGTTCGTTTCACCAACATTTTAAGCTTGGGAACGGATCAGTCGGGTCATTAATTGATTTCCCCAATTTCCCATTAATTGATTGCAAGGATATGCGATGGATAAACAAGACTTGAAGTTCAGCGAACCTACACCGTGCAGGAAGGATGATCGGATGTTTTTCATCATAACTAAGCATTTCAGATGCTTGTAACCTGCCGCTTGCTCTCAAGACACCATTCCCGTCAAGAAAGGGGTTTAGGTTAGAAATTGCGCTTGCGGGTGGAACTGGTTGCTTGTTGCTCAAAACCTTATATTCGGCGGGAAACTCATTCTTCTGAGTGAGCACAATTAACCGCTCCTGCACCTCCGACAACTCCGCCGCAGTGAGTTCTGCCGATGAGGCTACACCTTCCCTCCGGCAACTTTTCACAAAACGAAACACATAAGCAAGAACTCGCAGAGCTCGGTCAAAGGCTGAGAACCTCTCTAGGATTTCAACTGCTGAGGGCACTGCGACCGTGTGACACTTGACGGGGCGCTGCTCAAGCTCAGTCTCCGGATGGACCAACAACTCACTCGGCCACTGCTCCTGTTTGAGGTGCAACCAAGCTGGCCCACGCCACCACAGTGCGCTGTCCTTCAGCTCTTGGGGTGAGACGCCCCGGCTTGCCAGATCAGCTGGATTGTCTTCGGATCGTACATGTCCCCACTTGCTTCCGTCGGTACACTGTTCGATTTTTGCGACCCTGTTGGCAACGAATGTTGTCCAGGTGCACGCTGGCTTACTCAGCCATGCAAGAACGATCGTGGAGTCGGACCAGTAAAAGGTCTCATAAACATGAGGAGGCATTTCAGAAATTACTAGAGCTGCCAGCTCCGTGAGCAGCACTGCTCCGCACAATTCCAAGCGTGGTATGGAGATGGATCTGACAGCAGCGACTCGAGTTTTGGATGTAAGTAGATGGGTACAAGAGCCTTCCTTCGTTTCGATTCGGACAAAAATAGCAGCCCCATAGCCGTCCTGTGACGCGTCGCAAAACGCGTGGTACTGAAGTTTCGCAGCTGGATGGAAACGTACCCATCTCGGAATACGAATCTCCTTCAGGGCAGGGTACCCTTCTAGGAACTCCCACCACTGGGTCGCGAGATCCCTGGGGAGTGGCTGAACCCAGCCCAGCTCCCGTAGCCAAATTTTCTGCATAAAAATCTTGGCTCGGACTACGAAAGGTGATAGCCATCCTGCTGGGTCGAACACCTTGGCTATCTGAGATAAAACCTCTCGTTTTGTGTAAGCAGTTTGGAGGTGGATCACCATTGGAATAAAAAAGAAACTATCAGATGTAGCTTGCCAACGGATCCCAAGAGTTTTCGACGTACTAGCCTCTTCAAGCTCAAGAAAGTCTGCACTAATCAAGTGCTTCTTTGGAACCCCTTGTAGGAGTTTTCTTTCGTTCGAGGTCCACTTCCGTAATGGAAAATGAGTGCCTGCGAGCACATCGTCGACGTACATGAAGTTCGAGATGATGTCACTTGCCAAAGGATATTGGCCTCGGATATCCTGAGCCAACTGTTGTAGTACGCGGATGGCTAGAAAAGGCGCACAGTTTACGCCGAAGGTGACTGTATCGAGTTCATAGTCACAGAGCTCTCCATCCTTATTGCGAAAGAGGATTCTCTGAAAGCGCGTATGGGTTGAATTTACCCGAATTTTCCTGTACATCTTTGTGATGGTCCCATTGAACACATACTTGAAGAAACGCCATTTTAGAATCTGGATAGTCAGATCGGACTGCAGTACGGGCCCCGCATGAAGGATATCATTGAGGCTGTTCCCGTTTGATGAAGGATTGGAAGCATTAAACACAACGCGAACCTTCGTTGTGGTGCTATCTGGTTTGAAGACAGCATGATGGGGCAAATAAAAATTATTAGAGTCGTCCGGAGAGACTTGGTGCATATGACCTAAATCTAAATACTCTTGAATGACTGAGTCGTACTGCTTTTTTGACGCAACGTCTTTATTCAGTCGAATCTCGTTTCGGAGAAACTGAGCCAGTGCGATCGACCTGCAGTGCCCAAGGTTGATATTGTTAGGCTCTTTAAAGGGCAACGAAACCACATACCTCCCATCCTCGTTCCTTTTGGTATATTGGACAAAGTTTTCCTCGCAAATCGAGGTGGATTCCCTAACCCGCTTCACTGGAACATCCTCCACCTCCCAAAATTTTGTGAGAATGTTGTCCAGTCTGGACTTGGTGACAGCTAGTCGGGACGAAAATGAGCATATTCTGCTTGTGGGATTCGTTGCGATCGGACCGCAAAGAATCCATCCGAATATGGTCTCCTGGCCAAGAAGCGTGCCACAGATATTGGGATGGGAGCCGCTGAGAATGATCGATGGCAGGATATCGGCGATCAGAACGTCGATCTGCGAACTCCGGTAGAAATTTGGGTCTGCTAGTTGCAAAGGCGGCAGATGCTTTAAAGAGTCCTCAGGTAAAGTAAAGGATGGGAGACTCCCGGCCAGTTGTGGTAGTACATATGCAGAAGTCTTAATTTGGATGTGGGGCTTGACCGGAGAACCTATGCTGAGTTGACAGCGCTTACGGGGCTGAGCCGCAACAGTGAGGTTGAGCCCTGAAACTTGAGCATGGATGGATTCATAAGGCAACTTAATCAAGTTGAACAAGCGTTCTGAAATAAAGGTTGCCTCAGAACCCGAGTCAATAAGTGCCCGTGCTGAGTATTTGATGCCTAAATGGCAAATCTCTATTAAAGCTGTACTCAGGAGGACCCCTTGAGTGTTTACAGCCAGATACGTTTGCACATTCGGTTGATTCGTTAATGGAGTGGACTGTATATCTTGCTGGTGGTTAAATGTGGATACGTGGGCCTGGTGGTCAGGATTGACCGCTGACTGGACTGGTGGAGTGCCGCTTCGGTGCAGGAGAGTGTTGTGACGCCCTTTACAAGTATTGCAATTATGCGTGCTAGTGCAATCCCTAAGCAGATGCGCTCTAGCAAAACAGTTTAAGCCCAACTTCTGCTGTTTTATATATTTCTCCCGCTCTCCGACTGGCATTCGTAAGAATAACGGACATACTCGGATAGGATGGTTCTCTTGCGAACAAAGTTTACAGGATTGTGGCGTTACCGTCACTCTATTCTCAAAGGTCTGGATCGCCCGCGGGCTATTGTCAGTCCGCAGTGCTCTGGATTGAGCGTTTGGCTTAAAATCTTCGATCGCCTCGAGCGTTCGATGACGATCTTGTAAGAAAGCCTGGAATTCAGCCCACAGTGGAATATCTGTCTTACTCATAAGGGATTGTTCCCATAGAGACAGCGTGAGCTTTGGCAACTTGGCAGAGCACAGAAAAACGAGCAGTCAATCCCAGTTAGAGGTGTCGATTATGCTATTTTCAAAGCTGTTAAACAACCTTGAATTGTGCTCTAACTGTTTCAAGGAATTGCCGCATTCAAGGCCAACAGAAGGTAAATTAAACAAAATCTTAAGCTGACTGTTGACCAGTAGCCTCTTGTTTTCGAAACGATTCTGCAAGTTTCTCCAGGCTGATTCGAATCCATCATTGGTTAAGGGTGATAAGGCCACAATGGATTTAGCCTCACCACTAGTTTTAGCATTGAGATGGAACAACTTTTCAATTTCTGAAAGCCGTGGGTTGTGTATGTAGATGGCTGAGAAAAGATCCCGAAACGTGGGCCAGTGAACATAGTCCCCACTGAAACTGTCGCACTCGACTGGGGGTAAGCGACACCCTCCCTGAGGAGGCGCCGGAATGGAGGCCTGAACGGCCTGTTGCGAGCGTGAACCTTCTTCAATGATCTCGTTGAGGCTCGCTGCGCACCGCTCGTAAACAGCATAACAGTAGTCATACTTGGACTGCATGACTGTTATTGTGTCTGCATCCCAGACCGGACAGAGCTTCGGAGCACGCCTCGTATTCCTTCTCCACCTTGTCCCATAGGGCCCTGATCTGCTCGAGTCGCACCCTACTTGTGTGGATTGACGGACTTGTGACTGCTGGGGTGTTGACTCTGGCCTCGAACTGACCTACTCTATCGGTTATGGTCATGAATTTCATCAAGGCCCTGTCTGCCTCAGCTTGCGCCATTTTTGCGGTTGCTCTAGTAATTTGGGGTGAGAAGTCTGAATTCGGTTTCGTGTTCGGTGCTGACCGTGGAACTTGGAGCGACGTGCTCGTGGATTTTCGTGGAGTTGTCGATGGGCTTTTGCTTCGAGTGGGACTTGGGCTTTTGAAGGGCACAGAGGACTCGCTCTTGGCTCTAACTCGTTGAGACGTTTTAGAAACAGTCAAACGGGTTCTTACCTCCTCACCGTGGCCAATTGGCATATTAAGCTCTCGGAGGAGCCGAAAACCGTGCGGGGGCGAAACAGTCTGTCCACTTGGACAAATATGGATAAAGCGTGCAACCAATTGAAAAAACGCAACAACTTATATATTGGGACGCTGGAAAAAGCGTGCAACCAAGATCGAAAACAACTTATATATTGGGGTGCTGGATAAGCGTGCAACCAAGATCGAAACAACTTATATATTGGGACGCTGGATAAGCGTGCGACCAGTTGGATCGATCGGAATGTTCCGTATTTGGAAAAAAAACAACTGGAGTCGCTAGATAAAGCGGACACCCAAAATAATCGAAGGCTAAGGATTGTTGATTTGGAGTTATACTGGGTCGCTCGATAAGGCGCACAAAAATAATTTAAGAACCAAATTATCGCATCAATTTAGACAGGGTGTGGGGGCGCAGGACAACGCGTAAAAAAGATGTGACAATCGGAACAAAAAAAACACCGGGGGTCGCTGTATTGAGCGAGAGACAAAATCAAAAGAAATATGAATAATCGGACTTAATCGATTTAGACGCCGGATTGCGCTTGAAAAAAACCAATGGTAATTAAAAAATTAATTAGTAAAAACAGATATGAGGGCGCTGGATCACGCTGGACTATAATTGTTGATGTGGGACGCTGGATAAGCGTGGATGTTCGGCCAATTTTTTGAGACGATATATGCGAATCGGATATGCGAATAAATCAAGAACGGAGTTAAAAAAAAGTATTAAACAGTGTGAACGGTCCCTTATTGGAATAGGCCCTAGAGTGGCTACCTTGACACATACGTACATATGCTGGTACACACATATATATGCAATATGTAAATATTAGCGCCGATGGTTGTTTTTAAAATTTGTTTTTTGTTATTCTTTTTTTTCTTACTGCGCTGGAGGTTGTGTTCGTGGATGTGTTCGTCGCTAGTGTTGGCTGCAGCCGGTTCTTATCTGCCGGTCCAACAAATCGTCTGTGCTTGTCGTGTGTGTGGAAGCTTCCGTGTATGTGAAAATAAACAATAACATTAATATATGTATGTCCATATGTTGGATGATATTAATGTCTGTTTGAATGTTTTGAATGTTTTGGCAATTAATGAAACACCCTATGACCATGCAGATGTACGACGTTGCGTATGTGCCATGTACGCAATGTATGCAGATGCAATGGACATATGTATGTACATCGATCGGCCAACATACATGGAATGTCTGTATGTTTTTGTGTATGTGAAAGTTTGGGTGGCGAATTTTGTTTTTTATTTGGTGTTTTTATTGGAAAGTTGATGATTGGTTGATAACATAGAAGGGAAAGGATGCATACAGAATATACACACGAACATATATTATTGCGCAGGTGGACACTAGTTGATAGTGAGCGGATTTTGATCCCAGCAATATATATGCGTATGTATATACATATATGGTGGGGATTTTGGCACCGTACTTATCTCGGCAAAGCGCTGGATGATCCGGCTCGAAGGACCAAAATGTAGACGTCGGGGGCCGGAAAAGCTGATGTCTCAAAATGTCCCAGAATTTAATAGAAACACAAGGGGTGTTGAAATTCGTCCTTCTCTGGTCGGGGTTTAATTTCGAGTAATTTCTTCACATAAAATAACGGCTTCGTATCCCACTTCCGAAACATTCCGCCAACAGCGATGCTCTGCTGGCGGGATACCGGACTCAGCTGTTCGGCATGAACACAATTTTTTTTTGTTTCTTTATTTTTAAAACAATGCTATATTTCATTTAATTTTCCTGTTACAGTTGCTAACTTTAATTTAATTCCTTTAATTCTTATTTAATTTCTTTCATATTTCCTATTTTTTTAGATTCATTTCTTTAA
The DNA here is from genome assembly GCF_016746365.2 of Drosophila yakuba. Taxonomy (NCBI): domain Eukaryota; kingdom Metazoa; phylum Arthropoda; class Insecta; order Diptera; family Drosophilidae; genus Drosophila; species Drosophila yakuba. Next base: position 23,943,083 of record NC_052526.2, read on the forward strand.
TAATTTCTGTAGTTTCGTTTAATACTATATTTTATTTCTGTTTCACGAATTTAAACTTTTATTGAATGTAACTGTCGTTTTCTTGTCTTTCACTTTTGTATATGTCGGAGAATGGAATATTCTAGATCGGAATTTCGTAGTATTTGAATTTGCTCGTCTCTCTGTTCCTTCGTTTGAGCGTCGGACAACAATTTCGTAGTATTTGAATTTGCTCGTCTCTCTGTTCCTTCGTTTCGAGGAACCGTTGGAGCAAGGCGACGGTGGCGCGTCGCCTGTGTAGCGGTGCAAGAGTTACCACAAATGTGGCGCGACATCGTCGTCGAGTGCGGTTCAAGGAATCATATAAAAAGAGGTAGTAGTTTGAGGGCGATGAGTTAGTCTTGATCGATCGTCGCTACCGTAAAGAACGAAACGCACTGTGCCCCGATGGATCCTGAACGTAATTTGACATATATATTTGTTGGTACATGTTCACATAAGCAAGTGTAAATATAAAGAAAATAATAAGATCACTTACCCCAAATCCATCCTATGGGCCCAGAGGAATTGTGGTTGGGATTTAATAATATTAATTTAATTGGCTGAAACAAAAAATTTACACTTGTGCCTACATACATACATATTATATAAGTTATGGCAGTCCGAAGGACTACCTTAACGAGAACTGCATTTCCAAATAAAAGAAGATGAATTGATTTTAATATTTATTCGAGGTTTAGGTTGATAGAATGATCAAGAATTCTTCGTGGTCTGTTCGCAGCCAGAATTGGACTAATTTCCCGCGACGAATCCACCGGCTTATCTACCCGGCTTGAGTAGCTGCGTCAGCCCTTAGCCGCAGCGGACGTTGCGACAATGCTTAGCCAGCGCAGTATTGTCGGGAGCTAACGCTGTGGTTTTTGGGTCCCACAGCGGCAACGCGCGTGCGGCTTCAGCGGTGTCAGCGTTTTGGTCGCAACGGATATTGCGACACTTGCGCTAGTCGATATTTGACTAGCGCAGCGTTGTTGTTGACCGAACGAGTTATTGAGGGGGACGGAGAGGACGCTCGTTGTGGCCTGTGTTAACTCCTCCCCACCACAAGATCTGCGTCCCGCAGATCACTTGAGCTCGCTTTTGACGCTGGTGACCTGTGATTCCAATTCCGAAGCGAAGTCGCTCGTAGTTGGGATGCCTTTCGTTGACGTGATCTTCCTCCTCATGAGATAACTGCTCATTACCAATATGATTTCCAGAGAACAGGAGTATACCAGTCTGCTTGATGTTGCGGATAACCTTTTGATGTTTTCCAGGCTAAAGTCGTGAACGTATTCTAAGGAAAGTTCGTACTTCGTTGCAGTTATTTTCGAGAGTACTGCCGGAATTGCCATCAGATGTGTTGTAGTGTGGCTGCTGTAATTCCTGCCCTTAACAGCGATGGTTTCGTTGGAGTATTGTATTATGTAAGATCCCGTCAAGTCCTCCTTTGTGGGCCGCTTATTGAACCATTTAAGTTTGTTAAGAAGATCGTGCCGTCGTCGACTGGCATGATGGTTTCTGCGTTGCTCCTCAGGTAGCTACACGTAGCGTGTCCTCCCTTGAGCAGTCTGGGAATGCAAGTGTCCTCCTTTAGTTTACGCAGGTCTTTTTCCTGGCATACCGTTGTATTGCCTATGGAGAGGCATTTGCCGAGGACGATGTACGTTTCTTCGGCGGTCGTTGCCACTTTATTGGCTTCCAATATTACCTGTTTTCCGTCAATCACCGTTGGGTACAAGTATATCATACGATATTTCTGCTCCGTTACCTTGGGCATGGCCACAATGTAAAGTAGGGCCGTCCCATTAGTTAGTATCGTAGGCCGAGAGAACTCTACTGCTTCCACTGCTTCCACTCTGATAAGGAAGGTCTCTTACTTCCGACAGTATCACCGCCATTTCCTCGTGGTCCAACAGGTTTGTGTTGACCACGCCAGTTTTAGCTAATTGACAAGCTCGCGTGATCTCCGCTACCTGTGTGGCTAAGATCATAGCCTTGTGAAGTATAGCGGTGAAGAGATGACCTTCCCAATAACGTCGTTTAGTTGCTGGAGCGACTGATGTGTTGCGTCGAATAGCCTAGTGTTGATCCGTTGCTGATCGTTGTTTCTGGCTAGATTATCCTGAGAGTTCAAAATAGCGTCCCAGTCTGCTGCATCTGGCGAACCTGCTATCCATTTCCAGGCGGAGCCCAACCAATTGATGGCCCGACGGTTCCGATGCGATGAGCCGGTCAGCCTCTGTTGCTTCCTGCAGATAGTGAGTCGTTATGGTGGTTATTCGTTGGTCGTTGATCATAGCTGCTTCTCCTGGAGTGGCCCCGACGATTCGTCGCGTCTAAATCGATGAAATGCACCAACTTGAAGACACCGGTTACTCTCCATACGTTGCCTCTTTGTAGTGCAACGACAGGTGAATCGTACTTAATTATGTGGATTGCTCCCACCATGTGGATGAAGAGCAAACTTAGTTTTCGGATTATTAAGATACATGGTGTATGATACAAGAAGGTTTTTTTTCTTTTTTTTTCATAACGTTTAGCTTCAGATTTTACGTTAACCTCCCATCACAGGGTGAATAAATGGTGTACTTTGAATTAAAATTTTAACTTTTTAACAATTTGTGTGTGGACATTATGACAGTTAGAAGTGGAATTCTAGTATTCTTAATTTATAAGTGTATATTTAAAAGTGACACGCTCTCTCTCTAATTAATTCCTAAGATCTGATTTGTGAAAGGTTTTACCGGATCTAGTCTTGACAGTTACTCTTCTATCTTCTTCTACTACCTCTGGCTTGTAGCGTTGTTTTTCTTTTGTTTTGATTTGCCTATTGGCTACGAAAATCTTGTCTCACTGGTTGTAGGAAAGGGGTTTTGTTCTAAGCTTATTTTTATAGAAATTAGTTGACTCCTGATTGAACGCGATTAGACCTTTAACATCTTTGTTGTTTGAAATCAACCAACCCCTGGTAATTTATACGGGATGTTCTGTTGAAAAAAATGTCAACTGGTTTCCTATTAGTGACTGAGTGAACAGAGTTGTTGTATCTGTCCACTGTTATGGGTACCAATTCTTTGTCCTTAAACGTCAGATATTCGGTTTTTAGACACCTATAGATTTCTAAAAAGGTGGAGTGGAATCTTTCTACCTGACCATTGACTTCGCTCTTCTGGGTTGGGGTGTTGTACAACTTAATTCCCAGCGTTTGTAAGTAATTGAGTACAGTTGGACATAGCAATCCCCTCTCATTGTCTGACACAATAGTTTTAGGGACTCAAAAATAGTGAAGTACTTCCACCAACTTTTCCCGCAGATGAACCGAAGATTTTGACTCCAACGGAAAAAGTTTCGCGAATTTCGTAAACTTATCTATGCAGCTCAGATATATTTATACCCGTTACTCGTAGAGTAACGAGTCAATTTGGCCATGTCCGTCTGTCCGTCCGTCTGTCTGTCCGTCTGTCTGTCTGTCTGTCCGTATGAACGCTGTGATCTCAGGAACTACAAAAGCTAGAAAGTTGAGACTAAGCATACAGACTCCAGAGACGCCCACAAACCGCCCAAAGCTGCCACGCCCACAATTTTGAAAAATGTTTTGAAATTTTTTCATTTTTGTATTAGTCTTGTAATTTTCTATCGATTTACCAAAAAACTTTTTGCCACGCCCTCAAACCGCCCAAAGCTGCTACGGATGGTTTTAAATATTTTCGTAATGAAATGGTTAGGCTGGATTGAATACCACTGTTAATAGGTATAAAATGACGAACAAATCCCGAATGAGGATGCTCGCAAGAGTATTCGGGTAAGTCCGGTTGAAAAATTAATTGGTTTCTAAAAACGTTGATGGGCACTTCTACGTGGGGCACGTAGTGCGAAACGTCGTGGAGAGCGCTATGGATGGTTTGTACGAATTCAGTGTCAGAACCTGTAGCTGTGTCGGATCCTAAATAATTAACGTGAGAAACAATACGAGAAAGTGCGTCGGCGACTATATTTGACTTCCCTGGCTTGTAAATCAATTCACAGTTGTATTTCTCTATGCGAGATTTCCAACGCTTCAGTTTAGCATTGAAATTCCTGTTGCCTAAGGCAAATGTAAGAGGTTGATGATCTGTATACACTCTGAGTGTTGTAGCGCCGTACAAATATGATCGTAGATTGTCTAATGCCCAGACTATCGCAAGCATTTCCTTTCTATTGTAGCGTAATTTTCTTCAGATTTATTTAAGGCGCGTGATATATAAGCGATGGGTCTGTCTTTCCCTAGGTCGTTCTGTGACAAAACCGCCCCAATAGCGTAATTGGACGCGTCTGTTGTCAGGTGAAATGGTATGTTAAAATTGGGGAAAGCTAGTACTTCTGATGAAGACAGAATGGTTTTCAAATTTTTAAAGCCTTGTAAGGCTTCTTCATCCAACTCAATTATAACCTTTGTTGATTGAGATGCCTTGATTCTAGCATATTTCCCTCTGGTAAGATTAGTTAAGGGTTCCTGAATAAACTTCCTGTAAAAGGAAGTCATACCCAAGAATCTTTTTAATTTCCTAACGTTGGCAGGTGGTTCCATTTTGTTAATGGCTTCTACTTTCTTACTGTCGGCTTTAAAGCCCTCCGCCGAGACAATGTATCCCAAGAACTCTACCTCACTTTCCAAGAACTGGGTTTTCTCCAGATTTACCCGAAGATTTGCGTTTCTTAAGCTTTCAAAAATAAGACGCAGATTCGACCAATTACAAAAATTATTGGAGACTTCCTAAAATCGGACGTGTTTTTGATACGCTGCGCGAAAAAATCCTTTATCACGAAGACGGCTGGGCGAGTTTGGCGGAATAACTGCCCAAAGCCACTCGGTGCTAATGTGCATCATTTCGGCGCGATAAACAGTGAAAGGAAATCGCGAGCGACAAGCAAATTGTAAAATTTTTTTTTTTTATGACTTTGCAATTCGGTGCAGCTGAGAACAACAGCTGACAGCGCTGTCGGCAAGTGATCGGAGCTTAGTGGCGTTGCCAGACCATCGGCACTGCCAGGGCTGCTCCAACAGCCGAATCTTGTACCTGTACCTGTAATAACTAATTTGAATTTATTATTTGAATCGAATACATCCAAACAGTGCGAAAAGACGCTAACAATTAAAAAAAAAAAAATATAAATATAATCATAACTAGTGTTATGTTTAATACAAGTGCTTATTTAATTTAAACAAATAAGTGCCACGCTCAAAAAAATGAGCAGCGATCAAAAGAATGAGCGCAGAAGCTCCGTCAACCCAAGAAATGCTTGCTCCTCTTATTTCTCAACTAGCGATATAGATCAAAATCAGAAGTCGACAAAGAGCAACTCGACTCTACTGACCGTCGACAGCAAGAGAGCCAGCTCTTGCTCACCCTCCCTGCTCACCCCCCAACAAACCCCACCACCGCCGGCTTCGCTGAATGAAGCTCCAACAACACGCAGTGATAAAATTTCTGCAGTCGCAGCAAAATCACCACCAATAATTAAACCAACTATCAATATTGCGAGTTCGGTCCCAACGGCCGCACAACAAAATAAAATGGCAAGAAAAACAGTTAGCTTCGATAAGCAACAATCGGTCCCGGCTATACAGACCGGTATGGACCGCTACATCCAGATTAAGCGCAAGCTTAGTCCACTCAACACGGTTGGTAATAAACCAAAGATCAACCGAACCAACAAAAGCACCGACCAAACGCGGAGCTCCAATGAAAACCGTTTCTCCATCTTAGCAGAGGCGGACAACAACCAACCAGAGTTGGGGCAGGAGACCCAAAGGAAACCTAAGCCCCCACCTATTTACATAAGGGAAAAAAGTTCAAGCGCCCTGGTCAACAAAATTGTTGCGCTGGTCGGGACGAGAATTTCCATGTTGTTCCGCTTATAATAGGGAACATACACGAAACAAAGGTTCAAACGAAGTCCGAAGAACACTTCCGAGCTGTGTCTAAGTACCTGGAAGACACAAAAAAGAACTTTTACACCTATCAACCAGAAAGCAGCAAGGGACTTCAGGTATAGAACCTGACGTCACCCCCTCTGAAATTCAAGAAGCCCTTAAGGCCAGGGGCTTCTGTGCCGAAAATGTTAGCAATATTGTTAACAGCGTCTTACTGAAGCCACCCGCAATCTAAACCGGGCTCTGAAGCAAGAAGCTGAAAATGAACAACTTAAATATTTTGGACTACTCTCGCCAACTAGCACAAAGCATCCCCTGTGGAGGGCTCACCCAAATCTAAGCTCTCCAATTCAAACCGTCACCCCTATAAGGAATTCTTCAGGGTGCTGGGCCCGCAGCGACAAAGATAGAGCCGAATCATTTGCCTTACATCTCAGAGGCGTCTTCCAGCCGAACCCCGCAGCTAATGATTATGTTCCTCCGCAAATCCACCTCGAAACTGAATCCACGCCAACTACATTTCAGCCGAACGAGATCACAAAAGTCATCAGATAGCTATCACCAAAAAAGGCTCCAGGCGGTGACCTAATAACTACAAAAATGATAATGGAACTTCCGTACTGTGCTATTAAGGTCATCTGTAAACTCTTCAATGGAATCATAAGTCTCGGCTACTATCCAAGGAAATGGAAAAAATCTATTATTATAATGATACCGAAGCCTGGAAAAGATCACACGATTCCGTCATCTTACAGACCAATAAGTTTATTATCATGCCTGTCCAAATTATTTGAAAAATGCCTTCTAACGCGCATAATACCATATATGGGAGCCCACAACATTATCCCAGCCCATCAATTTGGCTTCAGAGAAAAACACGGAACTAACTTCAAAAATTCGCACAGCCTTCGAACATAGTGAATATTGCAGGGCGATATTCCTCGACGTATCTCAAACATTCGACCGCGTCTGGCTCAAAGGTCTCATGCATAAAATTAAAACACATTGCCCGGGTACACTCATAAACTCCTTGAATCCTACCTCTACAATAGAGTAGCAGTAAGATGTAACACAACAATTTCCGACAGCTACACTATCGAAGCTGGAGTCCCATAAGGTAGCGCACTTGGGCCAACTTTATTCGTCCTTTACACAGCAGATATTTCCACGAGTGACCGACTAACAACATCCACCTTCGCCGACGATACTGCGATCCTTAGCCGCTCCAGATGCCCAGTCCGTGCAACAACCCAACTCGCCAACCACCTCGTGGTAGTCAAGAAGAGGCTATCTGACTGGCGTTTTAAAATAAACGAACAAAAGTGTAAACACATAACGTTTACCCTTAACAGACAAACTTGCCCTCCGCTCTGTATGAATAGCACGCAGATCCCCCAAGTTAATGAAGTAACGTATCTCGGCATCCACCTCGACAGACATGGCGTAGACATATCAAATGCAAGAAACTGCACCTAAAACTGAAAGCCAGCAGCCTCCACTGGATTATAAACTCACGATCGCCCTTGTGTCTGGACTACAAGGTCCTGCTCTTCAACTCCACTCTTAAGCCAATCTGGACGTATGGCTCCCAGCTGTGGGAGAACGCGAGCAGCACCAACATAGACATCATGCAGCGAGCCCAATCAAAGATCCTGCGAACTATCACTGGGGCACCATGGTATATTCGTAACCAAAACATCCACAGGGTCCTCGGCATTCTCGCAGTAAAAGATGAAATAGACAAGCAAAAAGCGTCCTACAATGAAAAACTCTCTGTCCACCCAAATCCTCTAGCAAGGGTCTTGACTCGGGTCTCCAGCCAAACCCGCCTGCAACGTACAGACCTTCCAACCCAGCCATAACTTGTCAGGGCCACTGCCTCAGTCTACATGACTCCTAGTTAGGTTACAGTATAAGATTTGATACACTTATTGCTAGTCTCGTAAATGAGAAGATTGAATAAATAAAAGCAAAGCATTAAAAAAAAAAAAAAAAAAAGATTCGACCAATGGTTGTCATAGTCTTCACTAAAGACTATAATATCATCAATATACACATAGCATATTTTTCCGATGTACTCTCTAAGCACATCGTCAATCATACGTTGAAAAATAGCAGGCGCAGTCTTTAATCCGAAGGGGAGGCGCAAAAACTCGTATTTTCCATTCAACGTAGAAAATGCTGTTTTGGGTATGTCCTGTTCTTTCATATGAATCTGATGGAAGCCCGATGTTAGATCGAGAGTGGTGAAATATCTAGCCTTACCGAGACTGGCCAGTGTGGGATTAATGTCTGGTATGGGGTACGCATCAGATATAGTAACGGCGTTTAAACGCTTGAAATCAATCACCAAACGAGATTGTTTTTCCCCAGTTGGACTCCTTGAAGGTCTTATTATACCATCGCGTAACAATTCTTCCACCTGTGTTTCTACCACCCCTCTCATGTTGGCTGGGTATGGGTAACTGAGTGTTAGTACGAATTTCTGCTCTAACGACAGTGTTAACGGCTCCTCCAGGTGCTATTGGTTCGAAAATATTTGAAAATTCGCTGATTAGAGCATTCAAGGCAAAATTTATGGACTCTGAATGACCGATATTAATTAAAGAGTGGACGTTGAAAGATTTCTTAGCTAAAAGTGGCAGCTTGACGTCTGGTGCTATAACAAGTAAGTCTTTTTCCCTGTCGAATAAGGCTTTTAATTCCTTGAGCGTGTCGTCACCAATTATTCCGTCGAAGGAATTTAATCCAGGTAACACGAAAAATGTGAGAAGTAAGTCATTGCCAAATTTTTTAAAAAACTGCCCCACAAGCTGACGTGTGATTTTTACGCAACCTGTGGCAGACTGGACAAAGAATGGTGTTGTTAAAGGAGTTGAACCGGCAGCGATTTTTGGGCTAATAAAATTTTTGTTTGCGCCGGTGTCAACTAGGAATTGTAACTTAGCCCCGTCTCTGGTATCATATTCTAAGTATGGTACGCTAGAGAGCCGTCCGTCATAAAATTTGTTACTTCTTCCGCATTTGGCTGTTCCTCAACTATTACTCCTTGGTTTTGCTCTCCTAGGAAGACCTGTTGGTCTGAACCATCGTTATGTTCGCAGCCTTCCCCGTACAATGCCTCGGGGTGGGTATCCTCAGCTATGATTGTACTAGGAGGCCCGACTGTCGTCATGTGGTACAAACGTTGCGCTTTCCTAAAAGGGTTTGCGGATGTGCTTGGACTCCGTTTGCTAGCGGTGTCCTCCTCTCTACGAGCGTTGAGCCCGGATTGGTACGACTGACCTGACCTGTTAGATTCCATCTTAATTGCCTGTTTCGGACCTTGATAACCTTGATAATTCCAATTCCTACCTGAGCTATCATTTTGGGCAGCGATCATAGGCGCTCTAATCGGCGGCTGCGCAGAAGGCACGTGGCACGACTGGAGAGCGATATTGTTGAGCGGGATGATTGAATGAAGGAGTGTAAGTAGGCCTGACCGAGCGCCCCCGGAAGTTTACATTCTGTAGCTCCAAGCAAAAACCATATGCCTCTGGCAAATTCTTGGGACTACGTATCACCAATAATTTGGAAACATCGCCCTCGAGTCCTCTCACGAAGACATCTAAAACTTTATCCCTATAGGTTTTTATCAAGGCGCTAACCACGTTTAGGGGATGACCGCCAGCTCTCCGACTGGCATTCGTAAGAATAACGGACATACTCGGATAGGATGGTTCTCTTGCGAACAAAGTTTACAGGATTGTGGCGTTACCGTCACTCTATTCTCAAAGGTCTGGATCGCCCGCGGGCTATTGTCAGTCCGCAGTGCTCTGGATTGAGCGTTTGGCTTAAAATCTTCGATCGCCTCGAGCGTTCGATGACGATCTTGTAAGAAAGCCTGGAATTCAGCCCACAGTGGAATATCTGTCTTACTCATAAGGGATTGTTCCCATAGAGACAGCGTGAGCTTTGGCAACTTGGCAGAGCACAGAAAAACGAGCAGTCAATCCCAGTTAGAGGTGTCGATTATGCTATTTTCAAAGCTGTTAAACAACCTTGAATTGTGCTCTAACTGTTTCAAGGAATTGCCGCATTCAAGGCCAACAGAAGGTAAATTAAACAAAATCTTAAGCTGACTGTTGACCAGTAGCCTCTTGTTTTCGAAACGATTCTGCAAGTTTCTCCAGGCTGATTCGAATCCATCATTGGTTAAGGGTGATAAGGCCACAATGGATTTAGCCTCACCACTAGTTTTAGCATTGAGATGGAACAACTTTTCAATTTCTGAAAGCCGTGGGTTGTGTATGTAGATGGCTGAGAAAAGATCCCGAAACGTGGGCCAGTGAACATAGTCCCCACTGAAACTGTCGCACTCGACTGGGGGTAAGCGACACCCTCCCTGAGGAGGCGCCGGAATGGAGGCCTGAACGGCCTGTTGCGAGCGTGAACCTTCTTCAATGATCTCGTTGAGGCTCGCTGCGCACCGCTCGTAAACGGCATAACAGTAGTCATACTTGGACTGCATGACTGTTATTGTGTCTGCATCCCAGACCGGACAGAGCTTCGGAGCACGCCTCGTATTCCTTCTCCACCTTGTCCCATAGGGCCCTGATCTGCTCGAGTCGCACCCTACTTGTGTGGATTGACGGACTTGTGACTGCTGGGGTGTTGACTCTGGCCTCGAACTGACCTACTCTATCGGTTATGGTCATGAATTTCATCAAGGCCCTGTCTGCCTCAGCTTGCGCCATTTTTGCGGTTGCTCTAGTAATTTGGGGTGAGAAGTCTGAATTCGGTTTCGTGTTCGGTGCTGACCGTGGAACTTGGAGCGACGTGCTCGTGGATTTTCGTGGAGTTGTCGATGGGCTTTTGCTTCGAGTGGGACTTGGGCTTTTGAAGGGCACAGAGGACTCGCTCTTGGCTCTAACTCGTTGAGACGTTTTAGAAACAGTCAAACGGGTTCTTACCTCCTCACCGTGGCCAATTGGCATATTAAGCTCTCGGAGGAGCCGAAAACCGTGCGGGGGCGAAACAGTCTGTCCACTTGGACAAATATGGATAAAGCGTGCAACCAATTGAAAAAACGCAACAACTTATATATTGGGACGCTGGAAAAAGCGTGCAACCAAGATCGAAAACAACTTATATATTGGGGTGCTGGATAAGCGTGCAACCAAGATCGAAACAACTTATATATTGGGACGCTGGATAAGCGTGCGACCAGTTGGATCGATCGGAATGTTCCGTATTTGGAAAAAAAACAACTGGAGTCGCTAGATAAAGCGGACACCCAAAATAATCGAAGGCTAAGGATTGTTGATTTGGAGTTATACTGGGTCGCTCGATAAGGCGCACAAAAATAATTTAAGAACCAAATTATCGCATCAATTTAGACAGGGTGTGGGGGCGCAGGACAACGCGTAAAAAAGATGTGACAATCGGAACAAAAAAAACACCGGGGGTCGCTGTATTGAGCGAGAGACAAAATCAAAAGAAATATGAATAATCGGACTTAATCGATTTAGACGCCGGATTGCGCTTGAAAAAAACCAATGGTAATTAAAAAATTAATTAGTAAAAACAGATATGAGGGCGCTGGATCACGCTGGACTATAATTGTTGATGTGGGACGCTGGATAAGCGTGGATGTTCGGCCAATTTTTTGAGACGATATATGCGAATCGGATATGCGAATAAATCAAGAACGGAGTTAAAAAAAAGTATTAAACAGTGTGAACGGTCCCTTATTGGAATAGGCCCTAGAGTGGCTACCTTGACACATACGTACATATGCTGGTACACACATATATATGCAATATGTAAATATTAGCGCCGATGGTTGTTTTTAAAATTTGTTTTTTGTTATTCTTTTTTTTCTTACTGCGCTGGAGGTTGTGTTCGTGGATGTGTTCGTCGCTAGTGTTGGCTGCAGCCGGTTCTTATCTGCCGGTCCAACAAATCGTCTGTGCTTGTCGTGTGTGTGGAAGCTTCCGTGTATGTGAAAATAAACAATAACATTAATATATGTATGTCCATATGTTGGATGATATTAATGTCTGTTTGAATGTTTTGAATGTTTTGGCAATTAATGAAACACCCTATGACCATGCAGATGTACGACGTTGCGTATGTGCCATGTACGCAATGTATGCAGATGCAATGGACATATGTATGTACATCGATCGGCCAACATACATGGAATGTCTGTATGTTTTTGTGTATGTGAAAGTTTGGGTGGCGAATTTTGTTTTTTATTTGGTGTTTTTATTGGAAAGTTGATGATTGGTTGATAACATAGAAGGGAAAGGATGCATACAGAATATACACACGAACATATATTATTGCGCAGGTGGACACTAGTTGATAGTGAGCGGATTTTGATCCCAGCAATATATATGCGTATGTATATACATATATGGTGGGGATTTTGGCACCGTACTTATCTCGGCAAAGCGCTGGATGATCCGGCTCGAAGGACCAAAATGTAGACGTCGGGGGCCGGAAAAGCTGATGTCTCAAAATGTCCCAGAATTTAATAGAAACACAAGGGGTGTTGAAATTCGTCCTTCTCTGGTCGGGGTTTAATTTCGAGTAATTTCTTCACATAAAATAACGGCTTCGTATCCCACTTCCGAAACATTCCGCCAACAGCGATGCTCTGCTGGCGGGATACCGGACTCAGCTGTTCGGCATGAACACAATTTTTTTTGTTTCTTTATTTTTAAAACAATGCTATATTTCATTTAATTTTCCTGTTACAGTTGCTAACTTTAATTTAATTCCTTTAATTCTTATTTAATTTCTTTCATATTTCCTATTTTTTTAGATTCATTTCTTTAATAATTTCTGTAGTTTCGTTTAATACTATATTTTATTTCTGTTTCACGAATTTAAACTTTTATTGAATGTAACTGTCGTTTTCTTGTCTTTCACTTTTGTATATGTCGGAGAATGGAATATTCTAGATCGGAATTTCGTAGTATTTGAATTTGCTCGTCTCTCTGTTCCTTCGTTTGAGCGTCGGACAACTTCTAATTTCGTAGTATTTGAATTTGCTCGTCTCTCTGTTCCTTCGTTTCGAGGAACCGTTGGAGCAAGGCGACGGTGGCGCGTCGCCTGTGTAGCGGTGCAAGAGTTACCACAAATGTGGCGCGACATCGTCGTCGAGTGCGGTTCAAGGAATCATATAAAAAGAGGTAGTAGTTTGAGGGCGATGAGTTAGTCTTGATCGATCGTCGCTACCGTAAAGAACGAAACGCACTGTGCCCCGATGGATCCTGAACGTAATTTGACATATATATTTGTTGGTACATGTTCACATAAGCAAGTGTAAATATAAAGAAAATAATAAGATCACTTACCCCAAATCCATCCTATGGGCCCAGAGGAATTGTGGTTGGGATTTAATAATATTAATTTAATTGGCTGAAACAAAAAATTTACACTTGTGCCTACATACATACATATTATATAAGTTATGGCAGTCCGAAGGACTACCTTAACGAGAACTGCATTTCCAAATAAAAGAAGATGAATTGATTTTAATATTTATTCGAGGTTTAGGTTGATAGAATGATCAAGAATTCTTCGTGGTCTGTTCGCAGCCAGAATTGGACTAATTTCCCGCGACGAATCCACCGGCTTATCTACCCGGCTTGAGTAGCTGCGTCAGCCCTTAGCCGCAGCGGACGTTGCGACAATGCTTAGCCAGCGCAGTATTGTCGGGAGCTAACGCTGTGGTTTTTGGGTCCCACAGCGGCAACGCGCGTGCGGCTTCAGCGGTGTCAGCGTTTTGGTCGCAACGGATATTGCGACACTTGCGCTAGTCGATATTTGACTAGCGCAGCGTTGTTGTTGACCGAACGAGTTATTGAGGGGGACGGAGAGGACGCTCGTTGTGGCCTGTGTTAACTCCTCCCCACCACAAGATCTGCGTCCCGCAGATCACTTGAGCTCGCTTTTGACGCTGGTGACCTGTGATTCCAATTCCGAAGCGAAGTCGCTCGTAGTTGGGATGCCTTTCGTTGACGTGATCTTCCTCCTCATGAGATAACTGCTCATTACCAATATGATTTCCAGAGAACAGGAGTATACCAGTCTGCTTGATGTTGCGGATAACCTTTTGATGTTTTCCAGGCTAAAGTCGTGAACGTATTCTAAGGAAAGTTCGTACTTCGTTGCAGTTATTTTCGAGAGTACTGCCGGAATTGCCATCAGATGTGTTGTAGTGTGGCTGCTGTAATTCCTGCCCTTAACAGCGATGGTTTCGTTGGAGTATTGTATTATGTAAGATCCCGTCAAGTCCTCCTTTGTGGGCCGCTTATTGAACCATTTAAGTTTGTTAAGAAGATCGTGCCGTCGTCGACTGGCATGATGGTTTCTGCGTTGCTCCTCAGGTAGCTACACGTAGCGTGTCCTCCCTTGAGCAGTCTGGGAATGCAAGTGTCCTCCTTTAGTTTACGCAGGTCTTTTTCCTGGCATACCGTTGTATTGCCTATGGAGAGGCATTTGCCGAGGACGATGTACGTTTCTTCGGCGGTCGTTGCCACTTTATTGGCTTCCAATATTACCTGTTTTCCGTCAATCACCGTTGGGTACAAGTATATCATACGATATTTCTGCTCCGTTACCTTGGGCATGGCCACAATGTAAAGTAGGGCCGTCCCATTAGTTAGTATCGTAGGCCGAGAGAACTCTACTGCTTCCACTGCTTCCACTCTGATAAGGAAGGTCTCTTACTTCCGACAGTATCACCGCCATTTCCTCGTGGTCCAACAGGTTTGTGTTGACCACGCCAGTTTTAGCTAATTGACAAGCTCGCGTGATCTCCGCTACCTGTGTGGCTAAGATCATAGCCTTGTGAAGTATAGCGGTGAAGAGATGACCTTCCCAATAACGTCGTTTAGTTGCTGGAGCGACTGATGTGTTGCGTCGAATAGCCTAGTGTTGATCCGTTGCTGATCGTTGTTTCTGGCTAGATTATCCTGAGAGTTCAAAATAGCGTCCCAGTCTGCTGCATCTGGCGAACCTGCTATCCATTTCCAGGCGGAGCCCAACCAATTGATGGCCCGACGGTTCCGATGCGATGAGCCGGTCAGCCTCTGTTGCTTCCTGCAGATAGTGAGTCGTTATGGTGGTTATTCGTTGGTCGTTGATCATAGCTGCTTCTCCTGGAGTGGCCCCGACGATTCGTCGCGTCTAAATCGATGAAATGCACCAACTTGAAGACACCGGTTACTCTCCATACGTTGCCTCTTTGTAGTGCAACGACAGGTGAATCGTACTTAATTATGTGGATTGCTCCCACCATGTGGATGAAGAGCAAACTTAGTTTTCGGATTATTAAGATACATGGTGTATGATACAAGAAGGTTTTTTTTCTTTTTTTTTCATAACGTTTAGCTTCAGATTTTACGTTAACCTCCCATCACAGGGTGAATAAATGGTGTACTTTGAATTAAAATTTTAACTTTTTAACAATTTGTGTGTGGACATTATGACAGTTAGAAGTGGAATTCTAGTATTCTTAATTTATAAGTGTATATTTAAAAGTGACACGCTCTCTCTCTAATTAATTCCTAAGATCTGATTTGTGAAAGGTTTTACCGGATCTAGTCTTGACAGTTACTCTTCTATCTTCTTCTACTACCTCTGGCTTGTAGCGTTGTTTTTCTTTTGTTTTGATTTGCCTATTGGCTACGAAAATCTTGTCTCACTGGTTGTAGGAAAGGGGTTTTGTTCTAAGCTTATTTTTATAGAAATTAGTTGACTCCTGATTGAACGCGATTAGACCTTTAACATCTTTGTTGTTTGAAATCAACCAACCCCTGGTAATTTATACGGGATGTTCTGTTGAAAAAAATGTCAACTGGTTTCCTATTAGTGACTGAGTGAACAGAGTTGTTGTATCTGTCCACTGTTATGGGTACCAATTCTTTGTCCTTAAACGTCAGATATTCGGTTTTTAGACACCTATAGATTTCTAAAAAGGTGGAGTGGAATCTTTCTACCTGACCATTGACTTCGCTCTTCTGGGTTGGGGTGTTGTACAACTTAATTCCCAGCGTTTGTAAGTAATTGAGTACAGTTGGACATAGCAATCCCCTCTCATTGTCTGACACAATAGTTTTAGGGACTCAAAAATAGTGAAGTACTTCCACCAACTTTTCCCGCAGATGAACCGAAGATTTTGACTCCAACGGAAAAAGTTTCGCGAATTTCGTAAACTTATCTATGCAGCTCAGATATATTTATACCCGTTACTCGTAGAGTAACGAGTCAATTTGGCCATGTCCGTCTGTCCGTCCGTCTGTCTGTCCGTCTGTCTGTCTGTCTGTCCGTATGAACGCTGTGATCTCAGGAACTACAAAAGCTAGAAAGTTGAGACTAAGCATACAGACTCCAGAGACGCCCACAAACCGCCCAAAGCTGCCACGCCCACAATTTTGAAAAATGTTTTGAAATTTTTTCATTTTTGTATTAGTCTTGTAATTTTCTATCGATTTACCAAAAAACTTTTTGCCACGCCCTCAAACCGCCCAAAGCTGCTACGGATGGTTTTAAATATTTTCGTAATGAAATGGTTAGGCTGGATTGAATACCACTGTTAATAGGTATAAAATGACGAACAAATCCCGAATGAGGATGCTCGCAAGAGTATTCGGGTAAGTCCGGTTGAAAAATTAATTGGTTTCTAAAAACGTTGATGGGCACTTCTACGTGGGGCACGTAGTGCGAAACGTCGTGGAGAGCGCTATGGATGGTTTGTACGAATTCAGTGTCAGAACCTGTAGCTGTGTCGGATCCTAAATAATTAACGTGAGAAACAATACGAGAAAGTGCGTCGGCGACTATATTTGACTTCCCTGGCTTGTAAATCAATTCACAGTTGTATTTCTCTATGCGAGATTTCCAACGCTTCAGTTTAGCATTGAAATTCCTGTTGCCTAAGGCAAATGTAAGAGGTTGATGATCTGTATACACTCTGAGTGTTGTAGCGCCGTACAAATATGATCGTAGATTGTCTAATGCCCAGACTATCGCAAGCATTTCCTTTTCTATTGTAGCGTAATTTTCTTCAGATTTATTTAAGGCGCGTGATATATAAGCGATGGGTCTGTCTTTCCCTAGGTCGTTCTGTGACAAAACCGCCCCAATAGCGTAATTGGACGCGTCTGTTGTCAGGTGAAATGGTATGTTAAAATTGGGGAAAGCTAGTACTTCTGATGAAGACAGAATGGTTTTCAAATTTTTAAAGCCTTGTAAGGCTTCTTCATCCAACTCAATTATAACCTTTGTTGATTGAGATGCCTTGATTCTAGCATATTTCCCTCTGGTAAGATTAGTTAAGGGTTCCTGAATAAACTTCCTGTAAAAGGAAGTCATACCCAAGAATCTTTTTAATTTCCTAACGTTGGCAGGTGGTTCCATTTTGTTAATGGCTTCTACTTTCTTACTGTCGGCTTTAAAGCCCTCCGCCGAGACAATGTATCCCAAGAACTCTACCTCACTTTCCAAGAACTGGGTTTTCTCCAGATTTACCCGAAGATTTGCGTTTCTTAAGCTTTCAAAAATAAGACGCAGATTCGACCAATTACAAAAATTATTGGAGACTTCCTAAAATCGGACGTGTTTTTGATACGCTGCGCGAAAAAATCCTTTATCACGAAGACGGCTGGGCGAGTTTGGCGGAATAACTGCCCAAAGCCACTCGGTGCTAATGTGCATCATTTCGGCGCGATAAACAGTGAAAGGAAATCGCGAGCGACAAGCAAATTGTAAAATTTTTTTTTTTTTATGACTTTGCAATTCGGTGCAGCTGAGAACAACAGCTGACAGCGCTGTCGGCAAGTGATCGGAGCTTAGTGGCGTTGCCAGACCATCGGCACTGCCAGGGCTGCTCCAACAGCCGAATCTTGTACCTGTACCTGTAATAACTAATTTGAATTTATTATTTGAATCGAATACATCCAAACAGTGCGAAAAGACGCTAACAATTAAAAAAAAAAAAATATAAATATAATCATAACTAGTGTTATGTTTAATACAAGTGCTTATTTAATTTAAACAAATAAGTGCCACGCTCAAAAAAATGAGCAGCGATCAAAAGAATGAGCGCAGAAGCTCCGTCAACCCAAGAAATGCTTGCTCCTCTTATTTCTCAACTAGCGATATAGATCAAAATCAGAAGTCGACAAAGAGCAACTCGACTCTACTGACCGTCGACAGCAAGAGAGCCAGCTCTTGCTCACCCTCCCTGCTCACCCCCCAACAAACCCCACCACCGCCGGCTTCGCTGAATGAAGCTCCAACAACACGCAGTGATAAAATTTCTGCAGTCGCAGCAAAATCACCACCAATAATTAAACCAACTATCAATATTGCGAGTTCGGTCCCAACGGCCGCACAACAAAATAAAATGGCAAGAAAAACAGTTAGCTTCGATAAGCAACAATCGGTCCCGGCTATACAGACCGGTATGGACCGCTACATCCAGATTAAGCGCAAGCTTAGTCCACTCAACACGGTTGGTAATAAACCAAAGATCAACCGAACCAACAAAAGCACCGACCAAACGCGGAGCTCCAATGAAAACCGTTTCTCCATCTTAGCAGAGGCGGACAACAACCAACCAGAGTTGGGGCAGGAGACCCAAAGGAAACCTAAGCCCCCACCTATTTACATAAGGGAAAAAAGTTCAAGCGCCCTGGTCAACAAAATTGTTGCGCTGGTCGGGACGAGAATTTCCATGTTGTTCCGCTTATAATAGGGAACATACACGAAACAAAGGTTCAAACGAAGTCCGAAGAACACTTCCGAGCTGTGTCTAAGTACCTGGAAGACACAAAAAAGAACTTTTACACCTATCAACCAGAAAGCAGCAAGGGACTTCAGGTATAGAACCTGACGTCACCCCCTCTGAAATTCAAGAAGCCCTTAAGGCCAGGGGCTTCTGTGCCGAAAATGTTAGCAATATTGTTAACAGCGTCTTACTGAAGCCACCCGCAATCTAAACCGGGCTCTGAAGCAAGAAGCTGAAAATGAACAACTTAAATATTTTGGACTACTCTCGCCAACTAGCACAAAGCATCCCCTGTGGAGGGCTCACCCAAATCTAAGCTCTCCAATTCAAACCGTCACCCCTATAAGGAATTCTTCAGGGTGCTGGGCCCGCAGCGACAAAGATAGAGCCGAATCATTTGCCTTACATCTCAGAGGCGTCTTCCAGCCGAACCCCGCAGCTAATGATTATGTTCCTCCGCAAATCCACCTCGAAACTGAATCCACGCCAACTACATTTCAGCCGAACGAGATCACAAAAGTCATCAGATAGCTATCACCAAAAAAGGCTCCAGGCGGTGACCTAATAACTACAAAAATGATAATGGAACTTCCGTACTGTGCTATTAAGGTCATCTGTAAACTCTTCAATGGAATCATAAGTCTCGGCTACTATCCAAGGAAATGGAAAAAATCTATTATTATAATGATACCGAAGCCTGGAAAAGATCACACGATTCCGTCATCTTACAGACCAATAAGTTTATTATCATGCCTGTCCAAATTATTTGAAAAATGCCTTCTAACGCGCATAATACCATATATGGGAGCCCACAACATTATCCCAGCCCATCAATTTGGCTTCAGAGAAAAACACGGAACTAACTTCAAAAATTCGCACAGCCTTCGAACATAGTGAATATTGCAGGGCGATATTCCTCGACGTATCTCAAACATTCGACCGCGTCTGGCTCAAAGGTCTCATGCATAAAATTAAAACACATTGCCCGGGTACACTCATAAACTCCTTGAATCCTACCTCTACAATAGAGTAGCAGTAAGATGTAACACAACAATTTCCGACAGCTACACTATCGAAGCTGGAGTCCCATAAGGTAGCGCACTTGGGCCAACTTTATTCGTCCTTTACACAGCAGATATTTCCACGAGTGACCGACTAACAACATCCACCTTCGCCGACGATACTGCGATCCTTAGCCGCTCCAGATGCCCAGTCCGTGCAACAACCCAACTCGCCAACCACCTCGTGGTAGTCAAGAAGAGGCTATCTGACTGGCGTTTTAAAATAAACGAACAAAAGTGTAAACACATAACGTTTACCCTTAACAGACAAACTTGCCCTCCGCTCTGTATGAATAGCACGCAGATCCCCCAAGTTAATGAAGTAACGTATCTCGGCATCCACCTCGACAGACATGGCGTAGACATATCAAATGCAAGAAACTGCACCTAAAACTGAAAGCCAGCAGCCTCCACTGGATTATAAACTCACGATCGCCCTTGTGTCTGGACTACAAGGTCCTGCTCTTCAACTCCACTCTTAAGCCAATCTGGACGTATGGCTCCCAGCTGTGGGAGAACGCGAGCAGCACCAACATAGACATCATGCAGCGAGCCCAATCAAAGATCCTGCGAACTATCACTGGGGCACCATGGTATATTCGTAACCAAAACATCCACAGGGTCCTCGGCATTCTCGCAGTAAAAGATGAAATAGACAAGCAAAAAGCGTCCTACAATGAAAAACTCTCTGTCCACCCAAATCCTCTAGCAAGGGTCTTGACTCGGGTCTCCAGCCAAACCCGCCTGCAACGTACAGACCTTCCAACCCAGCCATAACTTGTCAGGGCCACTGCCTCAGTCTACATGACTCCTAGTTAGGTTACAGTATAAGATTTGATACACTTATTGCTAGTCTCGTAAATGAGAAGATTGAATAAATAAAAGCAAAGCATTAAAAAAAAAAAAAAAAAAGATTCGACCAATGGTTGTCATAGTCTTCACTAAAGACTATAATATCATCAATATACACATAGCATATTTTTCCGATGTACTCTCTAAGCACATCGTCAATCATACGTTGAAAAATAGCAGGCGCAGTCTTTAATCCGAAGGGGAGGCGCAAAAACTCGTATTTTCCATTCAACGTAGAAAATGCTGTTTTGGGTATGTCCTGTTCTTTCATGTGAATCTGATGGAAGCCCGATGTTAGATCGAGAGTGGTGAAATATCTAGCCTTACCGAGACTGGCCAGTGTGGGATTAATGTCTGGTATGGGGTACGCATCAGATATAGTAACGGCGTTTAAACGCTTGAAATCAATCACCAAACGAGATTGTTTTTCCCCAGTTGGACTCCTTGAAGGTCTTATTATACCATCGCGTAACAATTCTTCCACCTGTGTTTCTACCACCCCTCTCATGTTGGCTGGGTATGGGTAACTGAGTGTTAGTACGAATTTCTGCTCTAACGACAGTGTTAACGGCTCCTCCAGGTGCTATTGGTTCGAAAATATTTGAAAATTCGCTGATTAGAGCATTCAAGGCAAAATTTATGGACTCTGAATGACCGATATTAATTAAAGAGTGGACGTTGAAAGATTTCTTAGCTAAAAGTGGCAGCTTGACGTCTGGTGCTATAACAAGTAAGTCTTTTTCCCTGTCGAATAAGGCTTTTAATTCCTTGAGCGTGTCGTCACCAATTATTCCGTCGAAGGAATTTAATCCAGGTAACACGAAAAATGTGAGAAGTAAGTCATTGCCAAATTTTTTAAAAAACTGCCCCACAAGCTGACGTGTGATTTTTACGCAACCTGTGGCAGACTGGACAAAGAATGGTGTTGTTAAAGGAGTTGAACCGGCAGCGATTTTTGGGCTAATAAAATTTTTGTTTGCGCCGGTGTCAACTAGGAATTGTAACTTAGCCCCGTCTCTGGTATCATATTCTAAGTATGGTACGCTAGAGAGCCGTCCGTCATAAAATTTGTTACTTCTTCCGCATTTGGCTGTTCCTCAACTATTACTCCTTGGTTTTGCTCTCCTAGGAAGACCTGTTGGTCTGAACCATCGTTATGTTCGCAGCCTTCCCCGTACAATGCCTCGGGGTGGGTATCCTCAGCTATGATTGTACTAGGAGGCCCGACTGTCGTCATGTGGTACAAACGTTGCGCTTTCCTAAAAGGGTTTGCGGATGTGCTTGGACTCCGTTTGCTAGCGGTGTCCTCCTCTCTACGAGCGTTGAGCCCGGATTGGTACGACTGACCTGACCTGTTAGATTCCATCTTAATTGCCTGTTTCGGACCTTGATAACCTTGATAATTCCAATTCCTACCTGAGCTATCATTTTGGGCAGCGATCATAGGCGCTCTAATCGGCGGCTGCGCAGAAGGCACGTGGCACGACTGGAGAGCGATATTGTTGAGCGGGATGATTGAATGAAGGAGTGTAAGTAGGCCTGACCGAGCGCCCCCGGAAGTTTACATTCTGTAGCTCCAAGCAAAAACCATATGCCTCTGGCAAATTCTTGGGACTACGTATCACCAATAATTTGGAAACATCGCCCTCGAGTCCTCTCACGAAGACATCTAAAACTTTATCCCTATAGGTTTTTATCAAGGCGCTAACCACGTTTAGGGGATGACCGCCACTCTTCAACTTGTTAATAATAAGTGAAAAGTGACTATTTACCTCCATATAAAATTCCTCCAAGGACTTATTACCCTGAGTCAACTGCGACAGTTGATACTCAAGAGTGCGAACATCTCTTTTGTCCGCGTAATGAAGTGCCAGAACTCGTTTGACTTCGGCCCAGTCATCGTCTGGTACGCTATATGAACAGAGGGCCAAATCGGCATTACCTCTTATCTTCTGCCTAATATGGAAAACAATGGACCTATACAAAGGCTTGAATCTTACAATTTCATAGACATTTAGAATCAATTGAGCCCTGTTGACCCACGACACATATTCCTCTGATTGACCTTCGAATGGCTGTAATTCCTTTACACAATCGGGTAAAGTAGAAGTTTCCCTTAGCTCGTACTCGTTACGTGGTTTAGTTAGGGGAATAGACTGATTCGCCACCGGATTGCGCTGTTCATAATCATTTTCCAACGTACAAAGCCTATTGCTAACCTTCTTCACATCCTCCTTAATCCCCATAACCTGGTTTAACAGAGCTTTCAAAGAGTCATCAAACTTCCCTAAAGTTTCCTTAATTTCCTCCATTTTCTTTGCTAGCCTGGGAAACTGTAAGGTAAGAACCGGTAATTACAAATTTTAAATTTTCGATTTAAAATCAAAAGTGTAATTTCTTGAATTTTTTGATACAATTTACAACTTTTTCCTTACAAAACTTTTTCTGAAGAGAGTTCGTCTCACTTACTCAGTTGGTGTGTAGATGTGTAGGTGTAGGCAACCAGTGTTGTTCCTTTTTGTATTGGTATAATATGTTGGGTTGTGGTGTTTAAAATCCCTTGCCGGAAGTTCTATAGAGTAAAAGAAAATAACTTTAATAATGAATTTCTTAAGATTCGTAAAAATTTAAATAGCCGCGCGGTGGGAATCGGACGTTTCTCTTTTTTCCTTTATTTTTATTTTATATTTTTCCTTATTTTTTTTTATTTTTAAGTGTGAGCCAATTTTAATAAATTTTCCTAATGTTTAGATACTGGGCACGGTGGTCCGTAATGGATCCTTTTTGGCAGGTAGCCTACTAAGGTACGGGTTGCACACAATCTACTAGGCAGCTTTTTTTAAATGCATTCCACATCACTTAGCCATTCTAGTAGATTACCACACATCTTATTTTTCCATTGGTTTTGATTATTTCGATTTTTTATTTATTTCAACAATATTTTTGCACTCGCAGTTTTTTTTTCTCTGCCGCAGTGTGTAATTGTTTTTTACTACTATTTATTTTAACAAAATTTTTTTTGCACTCGCAGATTTTTCTTCTTACTGCCGCAGTGTGTATTTGTTTTTAATTTCTATTTACTTTAACAATATTTTTGCACTCGCAGATTTTTTCACTGCCGCAGTGTGTAATTGTTTTTTGTTTAATTTTATTTAGGAAATTCTATTAACATTTCTTTCATTTCTTGGCTCACTTGTAAATTTTTTATTATTTTTTTTTTTAAAGAGAAACTTCCGAACACACCACGCACTTTACATAATAACTAGCTTCTCCCAGGTAGACAAGGGTCTACTTCCGAAGAAGACTGCTCGGTATAATATTTGTATGTATTTGTTGGTACGTGTTGTAAATATAAAGAAAATAATAAGATCACTTACCCCAAATCCATCCAAAAAATTTACACTTGTGCCTACATACATACATACATATTATATAAGTTATGGCAGTCCGAAGGACTACCTTAACGAGAACTGCATTTCCAAATAAAAGAAGATGAATTGATTTTAATATTTATTCGAGGTTTAGGTTGATAGAATGATCAAGAATTCTTCGTGGTCGGTTCGCAGCCAGAATTGGACTAATTTCCTGCGACGAATCCACCGGCTTATCTACCCGGTTTGAGTAGCTGCGTCAGCCCCTAGCCGCAGCGGACGTTGCGACAACAGCGTCGGCCAATGCTTAGCCAGCGCAGTATTGTCGGGAGCTGACGCTGTGGTTTTTGGGTCCCACAGCAGCGACGCGCGTGCGGCGTCAGCGGTGTCAGCGTTTTGGTCGCAACGGATATTGCGACACTTGCGTTAGTCGATATTTGACCAGCGCAGCGTTGTTGTTGGCCGAACGAGTTATTGAGGGGGACGGGGAGGAGGCTCGTTGTGGCCTGTGTTAACTTATATACCCATGTGTGGTATATTACCAAATAAAATGACATGTCTTACTAAAAAAGCGAACTTAATAAATAACAAAGATAATGATTGGCAGTCGCATACAAAAGGTGTAATGAACGAAATAGAAAAATAAAAATACGCAACAAACAAGAAAATTATAAAAAAATTTAATGGAAATAAAAACCAAAAGTATAAAAATTTACAGTAAACTATTTCTTTGTTTTGTTCCTATTTTCTTCAATTTTTGTTTTTAATATCAGTTAATAATGTGTAACTGTGGTGATGTATGTGTATGGCATTGTTTAATTTTGGGTATCTAAACAGTGTATGTTGTATTTTGTGAAAATGCTTTAATAATAGTTTTGCACTGTAAATGTAGATTTGTAGGTTATAGATGTAAGTGTAGAATATAGGTTATAGATGAAAGTGTTGAATATAGATGTAGAGTTAGGTAATAGATGTATTTTTTCCCCTTTTCCCAGCTTTGGTAGGGCAAGTAAGGGAGGTTATGCGTTCGCTGCTCGCCAGGATTTTTTTGTTTTGTATTTTTCCCAATAAGGTGTGCAGATCTGTGGGTGTGCCGTTCGTTGTCGGGACAGAACCCCGATCTAATGCACGGTGGAGCCCTATCATCCTCATCCATTATACCAAATAAAATATGATACAAAGATCCCATAAATTCGAATGGGGCACGCTTGCTTCTGGATCTAGTCTGCATCATAAACAATTTATTGTTTTCTTCAAGTTCCGATAACTGATTTTTCATATTATCTAAAACTTGACTACATTGTTCTTCAAAGCTATGAAGCCTTTCACAAACTTTTCTCATTCCTTTTATAAGCACATTACCTTTTGTAATCATTCTAAAATATGGATCCATTTTATAATAGATCACCAAATTCCAAGAAGTACTGACAATCTCAACATCTCCTGGAGGATCTAAATATATTGCTGAGGTCTTAATTATATTCTCTATTGAATATTTTGGTGTTATATTGCGCTATATATATGTTTTATATAATGCGCTAAAAAATTGACAGCTTAATATAAACAACAACATTGCCATGATAATCCCAATCTTGGACATTCCTGATGTCGCTCTAGTTCGTCTTTTTGGCTCAGGGTCAGCCTCATTTTTTTCAACAGAACTTATACCTTCTAAAGGACAAATTTTTGTAATGGGTCTGGAGATAAATCCCTCCTGCATTTTTACTTTAGCCACTCGGACCTTATCATCCTTCCCTTTATGGACTTTTTCCACCATTCCTAAGGGCCATCTTGCTGGCTGACAATTATATTAGGAATTTCTCTTTTCCTTTGCTGGAGCGTATGCAAATATTCATTCTTCCATTTTACCAAGAAATCTTTCCTCATTCTTTGGTTGATATTTCCTCGTATGTCAAAACAGTGACGCCAATTATACGCTTTAAAATGTATATCATTGACTTAACCCCAGCTACCCAAATACCTCCGAAGTGAGGTCCTTCCGGGGGAATAAAATGCCAGTCAATTCTATCCTTCTCCAGCTGCGCAGCAATTGCTAAATTTTCTTGAATTGCATAAAATAATTCTTGATCTAATTTTCTGGCAGCTCCTACAAAATTTATTCCGTTATCTGAATAGATATTGGCACATTTCCCTCGTCTTGCAATGAACCTTCTGAGAGCAGCTAAAAATGCGTCAGAAATTAGATCGCTTACCATTTCTAAATGTATGGCTTTGGTTGCCAAATAAACAAATACGGCAACGTATCCTTTAAATGTTTTTTGTCCGCGATTTTTGAACACCTAACATAATAAGGACCTGCGTAATCTAATCCCGTATTTAAAAATGGAAATGACATAGTAACCCTATATCTTGGCAAATTACCCATTATTTGATGAGCCGTGTTTTGCATGTACCTTGCGCACTTCACACATTCTCTTAAATTTTTTTTCAGTGAATTTTTTAAACCAAAAATCCAATATTTTCTTTGGACGTAATTTCGCATTAGGTTTATCCACCATGCATTGTTTCCCTATTTCAGACACTTAATCTCTTGCCTTAATTGATATTCTTGTTGTTTCCTAAAATTCCTAATTTTTTCTTCCGGAGAACTTCTCCATAAAATATATTTATATTTTTGGTCATTATTATTTATTTTTATTTGTCGGTAAATTTTTTCAATGTCTGCCGAAACTACAAATTCCCATTTTCTCCATTTGACAACAATGTCAAAAATATCTTTTTGAATTCGTGGCCCAACCCACATTATGTCGTTTTGTTATTAGTGGTTTTTGCTGAAGCATCAAAAACTAGTCTTAATTTGGTCGTGAGGCTTGAATCTCTAATCACAGCCTGGTGCGGCAAGAAATATTTACCTTCATTATTCGCCTCAACCATGTGTCCTAAATCCATATATTCTTTCATGAATTAAGTGTAGTCAACCTTAAGTTTTTAATTTCTTTGTAGTTTTTTCTTCAGATTCATGTAACGAGCTATGGCTTGTTTCTTTGAATCTCCTGTGACATCCTCCTTGAATGGAATTGACACAATGTATCGCCCATCTGAATCCTTTCTTGTAGTTTTAATAAATTCATTTTCACAGATTTCAGACTCGATATCATTTTTTCCTCAGGATCATAAGACGAGTCGATATGACCATGTCCGTCTGTCTGTCCGTCCACAGACATAGACGCAGCGCAAGTTTGTCGATTTATGTTGCCACGCCCACTCTAACGCCCACAAACCGCCCAAAACTGCACGCCCGATTCTTTTGAAATGATTGTGCTTTGAGAACCACTATTAATCAAAGCTCTTAGTTTTTTAAAACCTCCATTCCTCGACTTCACTTAAACCAAAGCCGTGGCTAACAAGGCTTG
Source organism: Drosophila yakuba (assembly GCF_016746365.2). Taxonomy (NCBI): domain Eukaryota; kingdom Metazoa; phylum Arthropoda; class Insecta; order Diptera; family Drosophilidae; genus Drosophila; species Drosophila yakuba. Next base: position 23,970,460 of record NC_052526.2, read on the forward strand.
ACCTGCTGTTCTACACGTATTCACTTTTTCTGGATTATGATTATGAAAAGTGAAGCAACGTGTGGTGAGGTCTTTGAAAATGTTCCTTTTATTTTCAAACCGCTTGGCTTCGTAATTCTTTCCAGAGCCGAGCAATAAATGAGTCACCATATTTCGGCTTCTCCTTTTAATGCTGACTTCAGATAATTAAATTTGAGTGAAGGACTAAGATCCTCCCTCGTATGAATAAGCTCTGTGAACAGCTCATTAAAAAGATCCCATTTTTTGGAATCACCAATCTGTATCTGGATATTAGGCAGGGTTGGTAACTCCTCTGCCTTTCCAACCGTCGACATTTCAGCTTTGTTGTTTGCTCCACTGAGTCAACTATTTATGGCTGCTAAAATATTCTGCCTGTCAAAATCAAGTTCGCTAATTTCTTCATCATATAGCGAACTTTCAAAATAAGTATTAACCTGTTTTATCAGGTTATATATTTTGTTCCAAAAGAACTCTACTTTGTTTTTTTTCTTATTTGAAGGAAATCTGGACTACTGTCTATCATTTTTGACGTATCTTCTAGGTATACCCTAAATTGACCAACATTAGTACGGAACGCCTGCTCTATTTTTAAAGTGTTCACTGCGCTCTTGTGACATACCCTCTGTTCTTTGAATACCCTTCTTCTCCGGGTTTGAAATGGTGACTGGGTGCTCAACGGAACTACTACTTTTTTCAGTTTTAATTTTAATTTGTGCTAAGACCATCATTATTAGTGTTGGGTCATGCAGCCGCCAAAACTGTGCAGTAGACTAATCTCATACTCTTAATAGTCTTAAGCCGAAGTAGTCAGTGGTAGCAGTTGCGATGCTCATAGTGCAAACCGCTGTTCTCGCACGCATTTATCTGTACGGTGCTCATTCCTTGTTCTCTTTGTCATCTACCCACGTTAAGCTTGGGCGCTGCATTTCGGCTGTCTGTCCCGCAAATTGTCACTTCTTCGGTTTTCGGCAAAGACTCAACTTGTGCATTCGATATTGCTCTGTCGGCCCTAGCTGCCGTAAACAATTCGCAAAATAAACAAACTTTCTTCGGCTATTCGCAACAGCTATTGAAAAAGCTCAATAGCTAAACATTGGTGACACCGACGTGATAGTGTTAGTTTGCATGCATAAATTAATGCACTTATCCCGTTAATAAATACATATAAATACATCGCAATCGGTTTGACAAGTGAGTGGTGATTTCGGTGATAGTGGCTGTGTTTAAGCGAGCTAGCATTACATATATACATACATACATACATTGCTACGTATATCGTTACATGCATTGACTCCGCTTGCATTTGTGCTCATCTTCCCGCTGAACCGAATTAAAAGCGATTTGTTGCTATGCCCGCTGAATGTGACAAAAACAGGGTGACCTTTTCAAAGCACAAAGCCAATGCGCTATTCAGCAGGTTGCAGAGGCTACAAACGTCGCTGTCTAATGAGACGCTAAGCGGATACGACGAACCCACTTTTACGGTGAGGCTGGAGCAGATTGATGAGCTGCAAAGTGCCTTCAATGTTCTGCATACAGAACTGGAGGAATTGGATTTCGAAGAAATTGGCAGTGAAATGAGCGAGAGTTTCGATGAATTCATCGTTAAATTCAAGGCTAGTGTGCGCGCGGAAATAGCCAAACGCAATGTGCATTTCGCGCCGCACTCAACGCTTGCGGAAGGTGTTGTGCCCCACCAGTGTAGTGGTCATCAAACGCAGCCGCGGCCGAGGCCGTTGGCGCCTGTGCAGCTGCCAACGTTTGGCGGAGGCTACGCAAACTGGGCGGATTTTTACTCCGTGTTCACGAGCATAATCGACAGCCATCCGGACCTCTCCAACATTGAGAAATTTCAACATATGCGGTCATGTTTGAGGGATTCAGCGCTGGAAACTATCCGATCATTGGAGATCTCAAACAGCAATTACGAAGCGGCTTTAGAGTTGCTTCAAAAAAGGTTTGATAATCGGCATCTCGTTAGTGCAAGTGCTGCTGCAAAAGCTGGATGCGGCGAGCCAAGCTAAGTGGGAGGAGCGCTTGGAGGATCCGGTCTTTGCCAATCTTATTCCGTCGTGGGAATCGATGGCTGTATTCCTGGAGCAGCGATGTAGGACTTTGGAGGCCGTGGATTGCGCCATGGCAACCTATGCGCCAGGCGTTCAGGTGGGCAGAAATCGTTCGACGCTAGTTGCTACCACCCAAAATTCTCTTGGTTGCATGCTTTGCCAGAGCATGCCATATATTATTGCCCGCAATTTAGAGACTTAGCGCCAGTAGATCGCCTGCGAGAGGCAAAGAGACTAGCACTTTGCCTAAATTGCCTAAAGGCAGGTCATCAGCTACGGCAATGCAGCTCGAGCCGCTGCCGCACCTGTGGAATCAGGCGTCATACTCTGCTTCATCTAAATGGTCCGCCTTCCTCGAAGCCACATGTTCCGGTGTCTTCAAGCTCCCACACTGAGCCTTCTGCCCCGCTTTCGACTTCTTCTACTCTAATTGCCCAGGATCTCGGTAGTGACCTTGTGCTGCTAGCCACTGCAACCGTTCTAGTGCAGAATCGGTCGGGACTGTTCGTTCCCTGCAGGACCTTGTTAGATTCTGGCTCTTCAATTGGTCCCCTCTCGGTTTGCAAATCAACTGCAACTTAAGAGGTCAAGGTCGTCCAGCTCCGTCCTTGGAATCGGGGATTTCAATTTCGCAACTGATGGATTCTCGGTAGGAATTGCGATGCGGTCTGTCACTTCGGATTTCTCAACGAGCATAACAGCAGTTATCGCTCCCAATATCACGGATCGCCAGCCAAGTTTAAATGTGGACATTGGGGACTGGAAGATTCCAGAAACCCTGCAGCTCGCCGACCTGGAATTTCAAAAAGCTCAGCGTGTTGACCTGTTAATAGGAGCTAGCCTGTTTTATGAGCTGCTGTGCGTAGGTCAGATAAAGTTGTTGCCAGGACTGCCACTGCTTCAAAAATCTCGTCTGGGCTGGGTTGTGTCTGGAGGCTGCGTGCACCCTTGCGGTAACGCCTTAATAGCTTCACGCGTTCCTTCTTCAGCCAGCAAGGAAAACGGCATTGATGTTGAACTTGATTCACTTCTGCAGCGCTTTTGGGAGGTAGAAAAATGTCCCGGCCCAATAGTTCAAGAAGGAGCTAGATTGCGAGGCCCACTTTGCTAAAAATTACACCCGATTGCCAGCTGGCGATTACTCGGTACGGTTGCCGCTAAAACTCCATTTGGACTCTTTAAGAGATTCCTATCCTCAGGCCTTGCAAAGATTCTTGTCGCTGGAAAGGAAGCTTACAAAGCACCCTGGAATTCGTCATCCTGGGCTCACCGTCGCACACATTCAAGAGGGTATTCAGATGTTGCTGCGGTTGGTGCAGCGCGCGCAGTTATGGAAGGACATGCAGTCCCTAAAAACGCTGGGAAGAGTTTCCTCGTCTAGTCCCATATCCTCGCTTTCGCCGTTCATGGATCGATTTGGACTTCTTAGTAGTAGGCGGTCGCCTCCGGAATTCGTCATTGGACTTTGATGGCCGCCACCCGAAAATCCTTCCAAGGTCCCATCCGGAAACACTGGCAATTATTTCGCATTACCATGAAAGCAATCTTCATGCCGGACCTCGAGCTCTTCAGGGTGCAATTCGATCCCAATATTGGCCTATTGGGGGGAGGAAGACGGGTACCAAGGCCGTGAACAAATGCATCAGATGTTTTCGGATTAAGCCGCGGTTGATAGAGCACATAATGGCGGACCTTCCCAAGGAGTGCTTGGTAGGATCTTACGCTTTTGAGGTTGCTGGTATAGACTTCTGTGGACCCTTCTTTCACAAGTCGGATACTCGCAACAAGCCCGCGGTTAAATGCTACGTCTGCGTACTTATATGCTTTGCAACCAAGGCAGTGCACCTGAAGCTGATCAAGGATCTCTCGACAGTTGCGTTTCTGTGCGGACTCAAGAGGTTCATATGCACCCGGCGGAAGCCGAAGTAAATTTGGTCAGACAACGCCACCAACTTTGTCGGCGCCAAAAATGAGCTTCTGGAACTTCGAAGGTCATTTCTCAGCAGCGAGCATCAAGGCTCCGTTCAGAATTTTTGCCATTCGGAGACGATTGACTGGCGGTTCATCCCTCCACGGTCGCCCCATTTCGGTGGACTTTGGGAAGCAGCGGTGAAAACGGCCAAACATCTTTGGATAATTCTCCACCTATCAAAATTTCCGATTCTTTCATCTTTCATTGGTTCGACTATTTCTAAGAAAACCAATAAAAAAACAAGAGAGAACGCTATAGTCGAGTTCCCCGACTGATACCCGTTACTCCGCCAGTGGAAGTGCGAAGGAGAGTCTTCAACACTGATAGTTTTTGGCGGTTTGTGGGCGTGGCAAAAAGTCTTTTGGCAAATCGATAGAAACTTACAAGACTAATAAAAAAATGAAAAAATATCTAAACATTTTTCAAAAGTGTGGGCGTGGCAGCTTAGGGCGGTTTGTGGACGTTAGAGTTTTTGGCAAATCAATAGAAATTTACAAGACTTATACAAAAAAGAAAAAATATCTTAACATTTTTCAAAAGTGTGGGCGTGGCAGCTTCGGGCGGTTTGTGGGCGTTAGAGTGGGCGTGGCAAAACGGTTTTTGGCAAATCGATAGAAATTTACAAGACTAATACAAAAATGATTAAATATCAAAACATTTTTTAAAAGTGTGGGCGTGGCAGTTTTGGGCGGTTTGTGGGCGTTAGAGTGGGCGTGGCAAAACGGTTTTTGGCAAATCGATAGAAATTTACAAGACCAATACAAATTTGAAAAAATATCTAAACATTTTTCAAAAGTGTGAGCGTGACAGCTTCTGGCGGTTTGTGGGCGTTAGAGTGGGCGTGGCAAAACGGTTTTTGGCAAATCGATAGAAATTTACAAGACTAATAAAAAAATTAACAAATATCAAAACATTTTTTAAAAGTGTGGGCGTGGCAGTTTTGGGCGGTTTGTGGGCGTTAGAGTGGGCGTTAGTTGTGGCCAGATCGACTCGACTATTGATCCTGATCATGAATATATATACTTTATATGGTCGGAAACGCTTCCTTCTGCCTGTTACATACTTTTCAACGAATCTAGTATACCCTTTTACTCTACGAGTAACGGGTATAATGACCTGGTGTTAAAACCTCTTGTTGGTCAATCTCATTAACTATAGTCTATAATGGTCTTGAGTTTAAACATGCTTCTATTTGACATATAAGAGATGATATTTCCTCATATGTGAAAACAGTGACGCCAATTTTACGCTTTAAAATTTATATCATTGACTTAACCCCAGCTACCCAAATACCTCCGAAGTGAGGTCTTTCCGGGGGAATAAAATGCCAGTCAATTCTATCCTTCTCCAGCTGCGCAGCAATTGCTAAATTTTCTTGAATTGCATAAAATAATTCTTGATCCAATTTTCTGGCAGCTCCTACAAAATTGAATTATCTGAATAGATATTGTCACATTTCCCTCGTCTTGCAATGAACCTTCTGAGAGCAGCTAAAAATGCGTCAGAAATTAGATCGCTTACCATTTCTAAATGTATGGCTTTGGTTGCCAAATAAACAAATACGGCAACGTATCCTTTAAATGTTTTTTGTCCGCGATTTTTTAACACCTAACATAATAAGGACCTGCGTAATCTAATCCCGTATTTAAAAATGGAAATGACATAGTAACCCTATATCTTGGCAAATTACCCATTATTTGATGAGCCGTGTTTTGCATGTACCTTGCGCACTTCACACATTCTCTTAAATATTTTTTCAGTGAATTTTTTAAACCTAAAATCCAATATTTTCTTTGGAGGTAATTTCGCATTAGGTTTATCCCACCATGCATTGTTTCCCTATTTCAGACACTTAATCTCTTGCCTTAATTGATATTCTTGTTGTTTCCTAAAATTCCTAATTTTTTCTTCCGGAGAACTTCTCCATAAAATATATTTATATTTTTGGTCATTATTATTTATTTTTATTTGTCGGTAAATTTTTTCAATGTCTGCCGAAACTACAAATTCCCATTTTCTCCATTTGACAACAATGTCAAAAATATCTTTTTGAATTCGTGGCCCAACCCACATTATGTCGTTTTGTTATTAGTGGTTTTTGCTGAAGCATCAAAAACTAGTCTTAATTTGGTCGTGAGGCTTGAATCTCTAATCACAGCCTGGTGCGGCAAGAAATATTTACCTTCATTATTCGCCTCAACCATGTGTCCTAAATCCATATATTCTTTCATGAATTAAGTGTAGTCAACCTTAAGTTTTTAATTTCTTTGTAGTTTTTTCTTCAGATTCATGTAACGAGCTATGGCTTGTTTCTTTGAATCTCCTGTGACATCCTCCTTGAATGGAATTGACACAATGTATCGCCCATCTGAATCCTTTCTTGTAGTTTTAATAAATTCATTTTCACAGATTTCAGACTCGATATCATTTTTTCCTCTTCTTCAACTTCCCAGTAGCGATCTAAATCTTTTAATTCTATTGTTGTGGCTACAATGGTTTCTTTTCCCTTGGATTTTTTACATCCAAAAACTATCCACCCGAAATCATTTTTTTGTCCAAGGAGCCCGTCTAGAGTATGAGTAGAGTAGAGTAAAAGGGTATACTAGATTCGTTGAAAAGTATGTAACAGGAAGAAGGAAGCGTTTCCGACCATAAAAAGTATATATATTCTTGATCAGGATCACAAGCCGAGCCGATATGACCATGTCCGTCTGTCTGTCCGTCCACAGACATAGACGCAGCGCAAGTTTTTCGATTTATGTTGCCACGCCCACTCTAACGCCCACAAACCGCCCAAAACTGCACGCCCGATTTTTTTGAAATGATTGTGCTTTGAAAACCACTATTAATCAAAGCTCTTAGTTTTTTAAAACCTCCATTCCTCGACTTCACTTAAACCAAAGCCGTGGCTAACAAGGCTTGACCTGCTGTTCTACACGTATTCACTTTTTCTGGATTATGATTATGAAAAGTGAAGCAACGTGTGGTGAGGTCTTTGAAAATGTTCCTTTTATTTTCAAACCGCTTGGAACTCCCAAGTGGCTTCGTAATTCTCTCCAGAGCCGAGCAATAAATGAGTCACCATATTCCTGGCTTCTCCTTTTAATGCTGACTTTAGATAATTAAATTTGAGTGAATGAATAAGATCCTCCCTCGTATGAATAAGCTCTGTGAACAGCTAATTAAAAAGATCCCATTTTTTGGAATCACCAAAAAAAGTGGGTATCTGGATTTTAGGCAGGGTTGGTAACTCCTCTGCCTTTCAAACCGTCGACATTTCAGCATTGTTGTTTGCTTCACTGAGTCAACTATTTATGGCTGCTAAAATATTCTGCCTGTCAAAATCAAGTTCGCTAATTTCTTCATCATATAGCGAACTTTCAAAATAAGTATTAACCTGTTTTATCAGGTTATATATTTTGTTCCAAAGGAACTCTACTTTGTTTATTCTTATTTGAAGGAAATCTGGACTACTGTCTATCATTTTTGACGTATCTTCTAGGTATACCCTAAATTGACCAACATTAGTACGGAACGCCTGCTCTATTTTTAAAGTGTTCACTGCGCTCTGGTGACATACCCTCTGTTCTTTGAATACCCTTCTTCTCCGGGTTTGAAATGGTGACTGGGTGGTCAACGGAACTACTACTTTTTTCAGTTTTAATTTTAATTTGTGCTAAGACCATCATTATTAGTGTTGGGTCATGCAGCCGCCAAAACTGTGCAGTAGACTAATCTCATACTCTTAATAGTCTTAAGCCGAAGTAGTCAGTGGTAGCAGTTGCGATGCTCATAGTGCAAACCGCTGTTCTCGCACGCATTTATCTGTACGGTGCTCATTCCTTGTTCTCTTTGTTATCTAACCACGTTAAGCTTGGGCGCTGCATTTCGGCTGTCTGTCCCGCAAATTGTCACTTCTTCGGTTTTCGGCAAAGACTCAACTTGTGCATTCGATATTGCTCTGTCGGCCCTAGCTGCCGTAAACAATTCGCAAAATAAACAAACTTTCTTCGGCTATTCGCAACAGCTATTGAAAAAGCTCAATAGCTAAACATTGGTGACACCGACGTGATAGTGTTAGTTTGCATGCATAAATTAATGCACTTATCCCGTTAATAAATACATATAAATACATCGCAATCGGTTTGACAAGTGAGTGGTGATTTCGGTGATAGTGGCTGTGTTTAAGCGAGCTATACATATATACATACATACATACATTGCTACATATATCGTTACATGCATTGACTCCGCTTGCATTTTTGCTCATCTTCCCGCTGAACCGAATTAAAAGCGATTTGTTGCTATGCCCGCTGAATGTGACAAAAACAGGGTGACCTTTTCAAAGCACAAAGCCAATGCGCTATTCAGCAGGTTGCAGAGGCTACAAACGTCGCTGTCTAATGAGACGCTAAGCGGATACGACGAACCCACTTTTACGGTGAGGCTGGAGCAGATTGATGAGCTGCAAAGTGCCTTCAATGTTCTGCATACAGAACTGGAGGAATTGGATTTCGAAGAAATTGGCAGTGAAATGAGCGAGAGTTTCGATGAATTCATCGTTGAATTCAAGGCTAGTGTGCGCGCGGAAATAGCCAAACGCAATGTGCATTTCGCGCCGCACTCAACGCTTGCGGAAGGTGTTGTGCCCCACCAGTGTAGTGGTCATCAAACGCAGCCGCGGCCGAGGCCGATGCCGTTGCCGCCTGTGCAGCTGCCAACGTTTGGCGGAGGCTACGCAAACTGGGCGGATTTTTACTCCGTGTTCACGAGCATAATCGACAGCCATCCGGACCTCTCCAACATTGAGAAATTTCAACATATGCGGTCATGTTTGAGGGATTCAGCGCTGGAAACTATCCGATCATTGGAGATCTCAAACAGCAATTACGAAGCGGCTTTAGAGTTGCTTCAAAAAAGGTTTGATAATCGGCATCTCGTTAGTGCAAGTGCTGCTGCAAAAGCTGGATGCGGCGATGCTGCTGTGCGTAGGTCAGATAAAGTTGTTGCGAGGACTGCCACTGCTTCAAAAAACTCGTCTGGGCTGGGTTGTGTCTGGAGGCTGCGTGCACCCTTGCGGTAGCGCCTTAATAGCTTCACGCGTTCCTTCTTCAGCCAGCAAGGAAAACGGCATTGATGTTGAACTTGATTCACTTCTGCAGCGCTTTTGGGAGGTAGAAAAATGTCCCGGCCCAATAGTTCAAGAAGGAGCTAGATTGCGAGGCCCACTTTGTTAAAAATTACACCCGATTGCCAGCTGGCGATTACTCGGTACGGTTGCCGCTAAAACTCCATTTGGACTCTTTAGGAGATTTCTATCCTTAGGCTTTGCAAAGATTCTTGTCGCTGGAAAGGAAGCTTACAAAGCACCCTGGAATTCGTCATCCTGGGCTCACCGTCGCACACATTCAAGAGGGTATTCAGATGATGCTGCGGTTGGTGCAGCGCGCGCAGTTATGGAAGGACATGCAGTCCCTAAAAACGCTGGGAAGAGTTTCCTCGTCTAGTCCCATATCCTCGCTTTCGCCGTTCATGGATCGATTTGGACTTCTTAGTAGTAGGCGGTCGCCTCCGGAATTCGTCGTTGGACTTTGATGGCCGCCACCCGAAAATCCTTCCAAGGTCCCATCCGGAAACACTGGCAATTATTTCGCATTACCATGAAAGCAATCTTGATGCCGGACCTCGAGCTCTTCTGGGTGCAATTCGATCCCAATATTGGCCTATTGGGGGGAGGAAGACGGTTACCAAGGCCGTGAACAAATGCATCAGATGTTTTCGGATTAAGCCACGGTTGATAGAGCACATAATGGCGGACCTTCCTGTTATATATGTTAATTCAAATATACATCTCACCACTCTGTTGAAATTACTCTACTTATCCTCTTAATATCTACGATATACAACACTAACCCTAGTATACCAAAAATCATTCCTGATCAGCAAAGCAAAATAAAAAAGCCAGTTGTTGTCTCACCCTAAAGCAGAACGCGTCGTTTCTAATATGCACACATACACAACACTTCCCAAGGAGCGCTTGGTAGGATCTTACGCTTTTGAGGTTGCTGGTATAGACTTCTGTGGACCCTTCTTTCACAAGTCGGATACTCGCAACAAGCCCGCGGTTAAATGCTACGTCTGCGTATTTATATGCTTTGCAACCAAGGCAGTGGACCTGAAGCTGATAAAGGATCTCTCGACAGTTGCGTTTCTGTGCGGACTCAAGAGGTTCATATGCACCCGGCGGAAGCCGAAGCAAATTTGGTCAGTCAACGCCACCAACTTTGTCGGCGCCAAAAATGAACTTCTGGAACTTCGAAGGTCATTTCTCAGCAGCGAGCATCAAGGCTCCGTTCAGAATTTTTGCCTTTCGAAGACGATTGACTGGCGGTTCATCCCTCCACGGTCGCCCCATTTCGGTGGACTTTGGGAAGCAGCGGTGAAAACGGCCAAACATCATTTCTACCGCGCTGTGGTTCCCATTTCAGAGAACCGTGCCGATCTGGACGTCCTCACTCCGACGCATTTTATCAATGGTGGTCTGCTTTCGTCATTTGACGAGCCAGATATAACGGGACATCTGGCGATTACTCGGTACGGTTGCCGCTAAAACTCCATTTGGACTCTTTAGGAGATTCCTATCCTTAGGCTTTGCAAAGATTCTTGTCGCTGGAAAGGAAGCTTACAAAGCACCCCGGAATTCGTCATCCTGGGCTCACCGTCGCACACATTCAAGAGGGTATTCAGATGATGCTGCGGTTGGTGCAGCGCGCGCAGTTATGGAAGGACATGCAGTCCCTAAAAACGCTGGGAAGAGTTCCCTCGTCTAGTCCCATATCCTCGCTTTCGCCGTTCATGGATCGATTTGGACTTCTTAGTAGTAGGCGGTCGCCTCCGGAATTCGTCGTTGGACTTTGATGGCCGCCACCCGAAAATCCTTCCAAGGTCCCATCCGGAAACACTGGCAATTATTTCGCATTACCATGAAAGCAATCTTCATGCCGGACCTCGAGCTCTTCAGGGTGCAATTCGATCCCAATATTGGCCTATTGGGGGGAGGAAGACGGGTACCAAGGCCGTGAACAAATGCATCAGATGTTTTCGGATTAAGCCGCGGTTGATAGAGCACATAATGGCGGACCTTCCCAAGGAGTGCTTGGTAGGATCTTACGCTTTTGAGGTTGCTGGTATAGACTTCTGTGGACCCTTCTTTCACAAGTCGGATACTCGCAACAAGCCCGCGGTTAAATGCTACGTCTGCGTATTTATATGCTTTGCAACCAAGGCAGTGCACCTGAAGCTGATCAAGGATCTCTCGACAGTTGCGTTTCTGTGCGGACTCAAGAGGTTCATATGCACCCGGCGGAAGCCGAAGCAAATTTGGTCAGTCAACGCCACCAACTTTGTCGGCGCCAAAAATGAACTTCTGGAACTTCGAAGGTCATTTCTCAGCAGCGAGCATCAAGGCTCCGTTCAGAATTTTTGCCTTTCGAAGACGATTGACTAGCGGTTCATCCCTCCACGGTCGCCCCATTTCGGTGGACTTTGGGAAGCAGCGGTGAAAACGGCCAAACATCATTTCTACCGCGCTGTGGTTCCCATTTCAGAGAACCCTGCCGATCTGGACGTCCTCACTCCGACGCATTTTCTCAATGGTGGTCTGCTTTCGTCATTTGACGAGCCAGATATAACGGGCCTAAACTATAATCGGCTTGACTCTTGGCAGCACATCTCCTTCCTTCAGCAAATATTTTGGTCGCGATGGAAGGAAGAGTACTTGACGTTGCTCCAGCAGCGCTCCAAGTGGCGCACCCCAAAGCCTGGCGTAGCCATGGACAACGTCGTTCTTGTTAAGGACGAGAATCTACCCCCAATGAGATGGCCTTTGGCGAGAGTCATGCAGTTGATTCCTGGCAGAGACGGCGTCGCTCGAGTTGCAGAATTGAGGAACGCGTCCGGAGTAATAAGTCGGGCAGTGAACAAGATGTGTCTGCTTCCCCTTAAGGACTCTGTTGGAAGCCAAGCTTCCAACGGGGGTAGGATGTTGGGTTATGCAGCCGCCAAAACTGTGTAGTAGACTAATCTCATACTCTTAATATTGTAAGCCGAAGTAGTCAGTGGTAGCAGTTGCGATGCCCATAGTGCAAACCGCTGTTCTCGCACGCATTTATCTGTACGGCGCTCATTCCTTGTTCTCTTTGTTATCTACCCACGTTAAGCTTGGGCGCTGCATTTCGGCTGTCTGGCCCGCAAATTGTCACTTCTTCGTTTTTCAGCAAAGACTGAACTTGTGCATTCGATATTGCTCTTTGTCGGCCCTAGCTGCCGTAAACAATTCGCAAAATAAACAGTATTGGAAAATAAACAAACTTTCTTCGGCTATTTCTTATTCGCAACAGCTAAATAGCTAAACAATTAGGTCATACTGGTCAAACATTCATGATCGACAACGCCGATCTTTATCAAATTGCTATGATCAGCTATAAAGCATTTTTGAAGCTCCTCTAGGCTTATTAAATCGGAATCTGACAATGTTGGTTTTGCTTCAAACTTCCCAATTGTATGCTTTTTTCCGACATCACTATGAATTTTTATAAACATTTTTTTTATTTAGGATTTTATTTGGATGAGCTTGATTTGAAAAGTTCTTAATTGTAATAATAATCTGTTTGTTGTTTTTTTTAATAAGAAAAAAAATCTTAGGAGTAATAGAATTGAAATAAGTAATGTTCAGCTTATCTGTTTGCGTCCTTTTTGATGTTGGTGCGTTGCTCTGTTGTTGGTGATTTTGTTCTTGTTGCTGCTGCTGTTGTTGTTGCTGCCACTGACGTCGCCACTGCCGTTAACTGCTGCTGTTGTTGGCGATGATCTTCTCACAGGCTACGGGTCTCCCTTCTCTTTTTATCTCGACGTCGATTTTTTTTTTTTTATTGACAATTTTTATTTTTGTAGTCCAGTCAGAAGAGGCATTTATTTAGCACTCTTTTTCTCCACTAATGCTCTATGGCATTTATTTGGCACTTTTTCTTTTTATTTTTATGCACTTTTTATTTTCACAGTTGCTGATGTATGGCCTCAAGCACGCCTTACCACAAATTATTATGCTAAACACAACAACCTTTAGTTATTAAAACACTATAAGGTATTTGTTTTAATTTAAAACATAAAAGATTCTTTTGTGTCTTTTTGTTTTTTTTTTATATACTCTGTCCCTTACCATATAGGGGGAAACAAGAGTTAATTATTTTCGCTACCTTTAGCTGCAAGATAAATTTAGCAATGCTTAAAGTCCCTTACCATATAGGGGGAAACTGCAGAGTTTTACGAAGTTAAATTTCTTCGAAGGCTCGTAAAGGATCCAAATGGGAAGACTTTACTTGTAAGTTGATAATTTAACTGAATCTTTATTTTCTAAGTCCGAGCTTAGGTAGCTAACATGAAATTTACATATTCTAATCTTATCTCTAACTAGACTAATGCAGTGGCCATCTGTTCCCCAGATGTTGAAAACTACTTAAGACAGTTTTCCACTGCAGGACAGGAATTTTCCACTGCACGATATTCCTTATCTTCAAGGAAATGCTACGTGACCGCTTGCATCTTTATTTAAAGGATGAAACCCACGCAGCAGTTCGTTGTTTATCCCAGATATCTATATCCTAACGCTAAGGCGTTGTTTATTTTTAAAAAAGGCATTGCTGCAGCGTTTCACAAGCTGAACATACATTTCTTATGTAAATCCTTTTATATATATTCATGTTCGTCTGAACAATCCTATTAAATGATTATTGGGCTTTAATACTGTGCTATATGTACACTTTTCCTGGACTTTTACTCTATAAAAAATGCAGAGAGAATAGTCGAGTTCCCCGACTATTGGATACCCGAACATAACATTTTCAAGTTAAAATTGTGGGCGTGACAGTTTGGGGGGCGGTTTTTGTCCGTAAGAGGTGGCGTGGCAAGCAAATCTTTTGGCATATAGATCTGTATTTACTAAACAAATAAAAAATTTAAAAAAAATCTATAAAAATATTTTTCAAAAGTGTTTGAGTGGCAGCTTTGGGCGGATTGCGGGGGTTAAAGTAGTATACTGTGCGGCACTCTTCGGCCACTACTCGATCCTCTTATTTTTTGAATTGCGCACTTGGTTTGGAAGTCACTGCTGTTAATTTGTCTTTGCTGGTATTTACAAAAATACACTATTGAGGGTGCGGGATGCTGGCTACAATCCTTTCCAGGGTATGGTGATGGTCACGACGCCGCTGCACCTTGTAGTTCTTTACTAATTTTAATATTGCCAAAAATACCAAAAACACTGCGATAAAATCAAGGGTATCACATTGGCTGTATTGTCGGATGCTTTGGACTCTTTGCCGCGACTCGAGACTTCTTTTACATCTCTTTGGATTGTAGTTCTTCCTTCAGAAGTATTCCTTTTGCCGGCCCTTGATCCTTCCAGTTTAAGACCCTGGGAATCCTGGGATTTCGTGCAGGATTGGATCTTCGCTCCTCTTGACACTTAACTTTTGACCGAAGTCCTTGGCTCTTCAGACAGTCTTCACCCGAGTATGACACCGCCCGAGAATAAACCCGAGATTTGCTTCCCGAGAATTGACCTCCCGAGAATGGCTTCCCGAGAATTGACCACTTTATCGGGGGGCCGAGGTATTTTTATACCAGATTGGAGCTAAGAGCTTGGTCATCCGTCTTATATGCCAAGTGTTCCCACCTAGGAGTTATATTTCCCCTATTTTGGGAGTCAATACCCTGCAGGTAAACTGTGCCATTTACTGAAGTAGAATTTCCCTGTGACCGATTACGGCCGCTGAACTGGTCATTGGACACTCGTTTATTGCCGAACTGAATTTTCTTTGTTGCATTCCGTCTGACTCAATGAAATGGTTGTACGCATTCCCTGCTTTAGATTCTGGCTGGTGGTATATATGAATTTTCAAAGCCTTACGATCTTACAAAAAGGGTGTACGTAACAGGCTCGAATTGATCGATGTGTTGACGCATGGAATGACATCACGTCTGTATCATGACGTGATAACCGTGTGGCTTCGACCTACTCCTAGAGCCACAAGTACCATACTTTGCCGACTGCGCTAGCCGGGCTATGTGTATTTATGTATAGCCAGACGTTATAGGTTATGATCTGTTTTCCAAAAATGCTTCTGCCACTTTTCCAATACAATTGCAATAGCCCCGGTATTCAGTAGTGGCATTATCTCTTCTCCATTAACCATAGTTTTGGCAAAGATACGGTTGTCTTGTTGTGCGCTCTTATTCGTGTACACGACTATCTGTCTAAGGCGTCGGTATTCGGTTCTATTTTTATAATGTTCTGCGGGCGTCGCGTGCAATGTTATCCTCTTCCTCGGCGCCGATGAAAATGCGCTCTTGTGACAATGCACATTCCTGAACCCGTTGTTCTAGATTCTCAAATGATGGTTAAATCTGCTTGAGCAAAGGAATACTCCTTTGCACGTCTGACCGTTGGATTTCATTTATGGACTTACTTCGGTTTTCAATGGGTTTTCTACCATCGATCCACTCTGAGCACTTCTTTTTTAAGCTCTGCCACTGATCTTATTGGGGACGTCAACAGTAAACCACCCAATTGGGAGTTCATGTTATTTTAAGAGTTCTACAAAAGCATCCTTGAGTTCCAATTTAAAGTGGAAGTTATGCATATCAGCGACATAGTCGCTGAAGAATTATATTACGAATTCATGCTTTCTTTCTTTCCCATAATTCTTCGACGGCCACATCCAGTTGTGAAAGGGCTCGCAAGCGAACAGTAGTTGCAATCATAACCCTCGCTCTATCATTCATTAATAATAAATTAATCTAATCAAAAATTCCACAAGCAGACTATAAATTTCAATAAAGACTGGACGACAGTTCACGCGGAATAGAAAACTTTCAATGGTCAGACGGTTCTATCGAATTTTAAATTTCATTTATCCAGTCGAACTGCTTTCGAAACTGGAAATTAAAAAGTTAGACTTCGGTATAGTTCCGGATCAAACGGGTGTTTGGTTTCAGCTTTAATAAATTGCGAAGGTCTAAGTTGCGGTGGTTCCGTTCGTCTGTGGTTCCTTCATCGGTGCATCTGGTTATTAAAGTACACTTGCTACGGGTTTCTGGGAGGTCCAGGCGGTAGTGCCGGTTCAAAGCCTACAAGTCTGCCCGTTAATCTCTAGTTTCGTCTTTTGTCTGGTAAGACAGAACCAAATCCATCAATTCTCTTTCTCGTCTGCCGGCAGCCTCCGACCTGTCTTACAAGCATATTACGGCGACTCCTTGGTTGACCTAGTGGTCCATTGCGGAACTATCTAGGTCGGTCGAGTTTTCTAACTGCCTTGGCTGGTTCTCAAAGTTTTCCAAGCTCTCTCTATGGAGTACCATACAGTCTGGGATCGGGTGACCTTTCGGGTGGTTGGTTGGAATAGTTCTTTCTTTTTATGTAGATATGTATATATGACACGGTCAGCAACGAATGTTAGGGGTACTGCTATGCGAAATCGCTCTTCGGTCAAAGCTAAGTAGTTTGGCTTTTACAAGATTCCATACTGGACCCAAAAGCACATATGAGTTATATATAAAAAAGTCGGCTTGCACTAACTTGGTTATTATTAAAACAGAGTCTCGATCATGCTTTTGCGGAGTGCAGAGGCGTTTTTACATCGCTGCGAAGTTCTTTGTGCTGAGTCTAAGGACAAGTCTACTTGCGTGGCAAAAATCTTGTTTTTTGTGATCCGGAAAACTAGTTGCGGTGTCAGAGATTGCTTTTCTCTGGACGGAAGTTTTAGACTCATTGATAAGACTGTTCGTTCAACAAAATATTCCATTAAATGTCGCTCAGATAATTCCGTTTCATTCCTGACATCAGACTGAGATGCGTACAGAGCAGTTAAGAATTCGCTTATCTTAAAGGTATAATTTCATATCCTGCCACTGAAAGAGGAAAGATCCAACCGCATACTAATCCGAGGTGTACATTACTCTATACCGGATGGGGACATTAAAGAAAGCCTTACCTTACTTGGCCACATAGTTCGGTTTATCAATAAGACGGATTCGCATCGAACTTCCAAACAAAGCGGATAACGTCATGCAATGCAATCGGTGGCAATCCTTTAATCTCACAAAAAAGAACTGCCATATGAATGTTATCTGTAAAATATGTGGTGAGCAACATGCCATTGATGGATGCCTACGAAAAGTCCATCCAGTAAAATGAGTAAACTGTGGCGGTAATCATACAGCAAGCTACGAGGGCTGTCTCGTCTACCAGCAGACAGTAAGTCAAGCCCCTCCCCTTCAAACAACTATTGCGTCAGCTCTACCAAGAGGCATTGCGCTTACAAACGAGATTGTTGCCGGTGGTTATATCTAAACCCAGTAAGCAAGTCAGCAGCAATGGAGAAGTCACATTAGAAAGTAGGAACCGGAAGCCAACAAAGCGATCACAACCTGCAGACGCAACAGACAGTGCAGGACGCAAATCCAAGGCCACAGCAACATCAGCATTCCCAAATTTAGCTACCGAATTCAATGCAGCAATTGCGATATTTTCAAAACGATCAGCAATGACAGCGATCTGATGAAAAAATGTCAGTCCTCGTAACTCATCTTGACAAAATGTTCCAAATGATGATGTCCTTGATGTCACTCTCCTAATATTTCTACACGCGCCAAGAACTGCGCAATCAATCTCTGGTCTTTTCCCCGTTCAAAATCATCACATTGATATTATGTTGGTCAGCGTAACACACTTCTGCACTAGGCCATATTTCCAGTTGTGACAATGGAAAATCAAAGTGCTCAATGTGTCGCTATCAAGGTTAAATTTTTAATTGCTGGAGACTGGAAGACACACCATCGACTTTGGTGCTCACGAAACACTACCTCCAGTGGAAGAGTTTTGGCGGACTGTATCCACAGTAAAAATATCCAAGTCCTTGCAACTGAAGGGCCACGCATTGAGTAATGCATCGAGTAATACTCGAGCGCCATCATATGTTTTTTGAAGCTAAAAATATCGAATTTGCCACAGAAAAATGGTGCACACGTCTAAAAAACTGCTCACTATTTACGACCACAAACGCTCTAATGGCTCTTGTCTTTGAACAAAAACAAGGCCGATTTGTTGACTTTATTACCAAAACAAGAGAGAAGGCTATAACCGAGTTCCTCGACTATCATAACCCCTTACTCAGATATTGGGAGGGCATTGAGTAAGTTTACAAATCTTTTTGGCATATCAGTAGAAATTGGGGGAAATATTAAAAGTAAGAGAGAATGCTATAATCGAACTTAAATACCCGTTACTCAGCTACTGGAAGTCCAAACGATAAGTTTCCACATTTTCGGTTATATTGGTTGAAATTGGCCAGATCATATTCTGTGCAAGGGGCACAGACTTAGATAGCACGGGCCGAATAGTCATCACACTGCCGTTTAGGGATAATCCAAGCCAATCGCCGTTTCCTCAGTATGGAACGTTGTTTATCGCAATCAACACCGCTTCAAACACAATACTGCGAACTTATGGAAAGTATGAGAAACTGGGGAACATGTCTCTAGTGTCTCGCGCTAAGTTTCACGAACCACACTACTATATCCCCCATCATTGTGTCACTAAACCTATCAGCGAGTCGACCAAGCTAAGGGTGGTTTTTGACGCGTCTTGTCGGACGACAAATAGAACTTTGCTCAATGATTTACTCGCTGGTCCGACTATCCAGGAAGCTGTACTGCTGCTGAAATTTAGACTTTATCGGTACGCCATTACCGCATTCATGACCAAAATGTTCAGGCATATCAATGACCGCAAATAACAGTACATTCTTTGGAAAGCATTTCCAGATGACATTCTTCGCACTTAAAAGCTGAACACGGTGACCCACGGTACCGCTTCGTACTGTTCTTGGCAATACGCAACCTGCACCATCTCGCTGAGATGCATCGCACAGACTATCCACTCGCCTCTTCCGCTTACCGGCGGTGATGATTTAGACACGCTTCGGACCATCAAATATCAAGTGACTGAAATTCTTCGTCAAGGACAAAATGGCATTCTAATCACACTGAATTCACCTGGAACCAACACACTCGTTTCAATCGTTGTTATTATTGTCAATTCTTCGCTATATTCCACAGCACAAGCCTCGGTCGCTCCAGGATCACGGCGATTCATCAATTTGAGCTAACGGGTGTGTCATACCAGCGCTCAGAGACAGGATGTAGAAATATCTCTGTTCACTTTTTGACTTTATTAAAATCGAGAGTCTCACCAGTGCAGAAATAATTTCCTACCAAACTTAAGCATCTCTTTGATGATAAGCAATACGTAGCATATTTCTGGGCGGACAAATTGTACTTCCCTGGCTAAAGCAAAACTCCGTGACACTCTCAGCATTTGTACGAATCCGAATCAGTAAAATTCAGGACCTAACAAAGGAAATTCAGTGGAGGTTTGTTCCTAGCGCTGGCAATCCGGCTGATATTGTGTCACGAGGCGCGACCACATCAGAACTCAAAGCGTTTACGTGGTTCTAAAGCCCACCCTTCCTAATTGGAATCATCTGCATCTTGGCCAACTATATCGCAAATCGTTGACTTATATTCGAAGAATGAGCACGTTCAGTGCAACAGTGGTTAAAAACCATGTTCTTAAACAATTGACCAATATCAGCTCGTACATTCGCTGTTTACGAACAAAGGCATACGTCAGCCAAACCTCTTGCCAATGTTTTGTCACCTGAAGAACTTCGGCGTGTGTCGTTCTGCATTATTTGAATGTGCAGCAACAATCGCATCCTGAAGATTATCGATTACTCCAGCGATCCATGCCACTCACAAGTAGCTTGAAGTTCTTAATCTATTTATCGACAGGTTGTACCGATATATACTCATCGGGGTCGGAGGACGACAACACAACGCCGACATTCCGAAAGGCATCCGATATAGCTGCACACACCCATTTCGCCTAGACTTACGTTCGTCATATGCATCAGCGAATTTGTCATGCAGGACCCAAAGCACTAGTTATTCGTCTGGAATAATCAATCATACATGCCAGAGATTAAGCTTGTCGAATCGTACGTTCCTGCATGTCTTGCGTTCACTATAAGCTCAAACAGGGGAAACAATTAATGGAAACATTACCAATCGAACGACTACAACCATAACAACCATTCCAGAAATACGGTGTTTAATTTTGTGGACCGATTACGCATCAGAGAAAAGGGTCCAACAATATCGTATTTAGCCGTCCATATTTGCATGGCAACCAAACATGCCCACAGGCATCTGTTGCGACAAAGGAACCAATTTTGATGGAGCTGCCTATCGTCTTTAGAATCTGAGGAAGTTTTTGGAGGACAATTTAACTTAAGAAACTATATCGACTTATTTTGCCACCGATTTTGCAAGGTTTCATTTTATTCCTCCTATGTTTCTGGGGAGCGGCCATGTGAGCGCAAAGTGCTTTTTCTACAGAACTTTGACGACTTTTAGATTTACGTTTGAAGAACTTTGCACTGTCACAACTGAAGTAGGAGCCATTCTTAACTCACGCCCTATGTCTTCTCAGTCTCCAGATCCCAGCGATCACGGAGCACTTACTCTAGGCCATTTCCTGGTAGAAAAATCTCTTCGTGCTCTTTCAGAACGCACTATCCATACGTCAATGCTTACAAATCTGGAACGTTCGACGCCGTGACTGAATCAACTGTTTTGGCAAAGATGGTCAGCAGACTACATAAACGAGCATCTAGGAGGGGATAATGGACGACACTATCATCGTACATTAGGGTGGGCGCAATAGTCCTCATTCATGACGATAATCTTCCGCTCCTGCAATGGAAAATCGGACGCATCGAAGGGGTCATACCTAGCAAATTTCAAGGGATCAAGGGATCTGTCCACAAGCTAGCTGCCTATTTTTGTTGAAAGTGGATACTTTCAATAGGGCTGGGATGTTCGCTCAAACTCATTAACACGATCTAACCTCTTTATTATTTAAAATGTTACTTATTAAATTGTTTCCCATTATGAAATTTTTATAGATTTGACTCTGCTAACTCTGTTTTCATGCTCATGTAAGCTCCCCTATGTTAATAAAACCAGTCATTTACAAATTCTTACACACACCATATTTTTTTAATAGATATGTCCACAACTGCCTCTATTAAAAAGACAAGTTATTTTTCTGTTGCAGAATTGTTAATGGTCACGCTTTGCTTTGACAGATTGATGAAGTAAGCTTTTAATATTTTTGTACCCGTTACTCGTAGAGTAAAAGAGAACACCCTTTTATTCGTTGAATATGTAACAGGCAGAAGGAAAAGTTTACGACCATATTAAGTAAATATATTCTTGATCAGGATCAATAGCGGAGTCTATCTGGCCTTGTCCGTCCGTCTATCCGTATTAATAATATTAAAAATTATCCTTTTTTTTTTTTACTTTGCTTTAATATAGTGAATCTTCTTGTGTAAGATCTAACAATAAGTTTAAAAATCTTAACAATAACAAATCTTTCCAACTGTTCTTTGATTATACGACCCAAAAAAATGTAGGTTCAGATAGGTTTCAATACGGAATTGTAAAGTACTGTACTGTAGAGTTTGTACTCCCAGGGACCTTGAACGGCTTAGGATTGCTGTATCGTCGTAAAACGTGGATACCGTAAGGCGACTTTTTGTAGGAATGTCGGATGTATGGGCGCTCAGATGAAGTTTAAGGCAGATTAGCACGCTTTTTTCAAATAGTTTCGAAATACATAATAGTACTCTTATTGGTTTGTAAGATGTGGTTCTTACCAGGATAGGAATCATTATGATGATTGATCTCTTTCATCTTTGTGGGAAGTAACCAAGTTTGGTGATTGTGGGAAGTAACCAAGTTTGGTGAAGAGCTGCAGAATGTGGCAGCTCGGTGATCATTCCCGGTGTTATAAGGTGATTTTTTCGGGCTAAGATTGTCTTTAATAATTTTGGTTATTTCTTTTGGACGGAATACAATTGAGGTGTGTTGCTGGTGGGAGTTAATGTGTGAGACGGTAGCGCGAAAGTGCTAAGTAGAAGCCTTGTTTGGGGTAAACACATTTTGTAGGTGAGCAGCAAAAGTGTTGGCTCTGCCTAAACCAAAAACGGTTTCAGTCGGTGGACGAAGAGTCGATTGGGCTCTCCACAGTGATTTATGTTTTGTGCCTGTTGAAGAAAGTTGATCTATGTATCGGCGCCGAACGTGTTCCTCGTCTTGTTTGAGAGCGTTGGTCAGTTTAGCTTTTGTTTTGCAGATGGAGATCTGAAAGATTGCCATTTTCTACGTAAGCGTCATCGGCAGTATTCGGCCGCTAGTGGGAGGTGAGTGTTGTCCTCCATCTGTATGTTGATAGATGCGGCCTGAAGATGATTTTTAGTGAACTCTTTGAAGAAGTGGTGGTTCATACGGTTCTTTATAAGTATGCCGGTCCCAGCGGTCAGTGTTTCTTTCTTGTTGCTCAGATGGCCTTTAGTTTCGTTGTGTATCAAATTTTGTGAGGGTTGAAAATTTTGAGTTGGAGGCTTCATACCTGATTTTTAAACGTTTGCAAATGTTATCTGGGTACTGGGTATAGGCCAGGAAGCGAGACTAGTTGCTTTCGAAACGAGAACTTCAGGATATGATTCCGATGGTGTCAGCTAATCTAATTCTTGATGTGCGCGAGCCTTGTTCTTTCTTTTGTGAAAACGAGTGTTAGCTCTTTGTAGATGGGAAACCCTCTGTAATTTGCTGTGTGATTACCAGAGAGCTGCAACGAGTCAAACATATTTGTTTATACTCGAGTACTGATTTGGACTCTCAATGATTCCTTCGGTTTGATTCATGTATATGAATCGAACGTGCTTTTGCACGTTCACTATTGTAGGATACAACCGAAAATGATTCGCATTAATACTTGCATGATTGAAGAGTTTGAAAGAGTTCGGTTAGAACATCATACTAACTGAAAGCATTTACTCGAGTTATTGCACGTGGTTAGATTGGTTAAACTTTTGTAAAAATGGAGAACAATTCAGCTGTATCCGATAAAATAAAGTGCGGAACATATACCTTAAGTGGTGTACGCAAAGGTCGAAGTTCCTTATGGAATATATTGGCCGAAATAAAAAATGAACATGACGAAATTGTGCCCGGCTTCGTTTATTGTCGCACGTGCTCAATTGTGCTAACTTTTAAAAACGGCCGAACCTCAAACTTGCGTAGGCATAAGTGTTGCAAGGCCATGAATAAACCAATTTCTTTAAAAATAAATTCTGTTAAAATATAAAACCGAGGCTACCAAAATTTGTGCGAATTGGGTCACCGAAAATTGCCGACCGTATTCAGCTGTACAAGGTGCTGGCTTTAAAAAAAATGCTCAAATTTTTTATAAAGCTGGGGGCAGATTACGGAGAGAATATTGACTTGGAAGACCTTACACCCGATCCAACAACCATATCGAGGATCGTGCAAAAGGACGCAGCGGAGAAAAAAAGACAGCTTCGAGGGGAAATTGGAGAAATTGTACGCAGCGGAAGAGCATCAGCCACAATTGATATGTGGACGGATAAATATGTTCATCGAAACTTTCTGGGCGTCACATTCCACTACATGGTCGAAAACAAGTTACAAGACATTGTGCTCGGGATGAAATTAATGGATTTCCAAAAGACCACCAGTCAAAACATCTCTAAAAAACTGCACAGTATATTTGAGAAATTTGGAGTTGACAATATAGAGCCCATTAAATTTGTGAGCGATAAAGGCTCAAATGTTATTAAGGCTCTACAAAATAACATTAACACATTTTAGAAAACGTTGAAACCATTTGGGTGGCTAACTTAAATATTTGGCAATAAGTGGCCCTCTTTTTATACCCTCCAGCGATTAATATGCAGCAACTAAGCTGGATGAGATACAAGAATTTTGTGCATCACTTGTTTTTTCAAAAAAGTCCAAAAATGCCATTAACACCCTTAACTCCAACTACAAGCTCAAAATTTGACTTTGACTTAAATAGCCTGACGGATGCTTTAAGCGAATCTGATAATTTAGTTTCATCTTCCTCAAACGACACCTTTTTTTTGCACTATTAATACAAAATTTCGGTTAACCAAAAAAAAACTCCAGACGAAGAGGTATACAGATACGCGAAAGAAATTGTGGAAATGTCAAATAGCTTTAATTTGCTGGATTGGTGGACTTTAAATAAACCAAAATTTCCAAATTTGTTTGAGGTGGCCATGGACATTCATTTAAAGCCAGCAAGTAGTGCCGCAGCTGAGGGATCCTTTTCCTTAGCTGAAAAAATAATAACAGAAAAATGCAACCGACTTGCACCTGGCTCAGTCGATAGCCTAATATTTTTAAATTCAATTTATAAAAATTTCCTGCCATAAAATAAATATATGTAAATAAATAAATATATATATTCCTGAAGTTACTTTATTATTATGAGAATCGTTCAGTTTGCGCTTCATACCTACAGTTCATACATTTTTACTCGAATATACCTCAAATGATTTGAATCAAACCAAATCAAAACAAATCAATCAAGACGTTCAATGCAATGGAACGTCGTACGACTTTAGCCGATCCACTTTGATAGCAACCGAAGTAGCCCATACCGTATAGTTCGCTCTAATTCAAGAAGAAAGAGAAAGAGGCAACATAGGCATCTGTCAGATCTCGGCAGATACCGTAGGCTCGGCGGGTGAGAGCAGGGATAGCTTCCCAGTAACTTCAACTCAACGCCAGCTTTCTTTTCTGGTTGGACTGTTCACGAGGAGAGTTGGGCGCTAAAAGAAATTGGAGACGTTACCAAGTGGCAGTGAAAAGAAAATGGCGAAGCACTAAGAAGGTAAAAATCCACCCAAAAGCAGCGCTAAGTCCAATTGCAGGGTAAGCGAGGAATAAATAACAAGTGCGTTTTGGACGGTGGTGCAAGAGGTCATTTGTTTTATCCAGATTTGGCGCTTAGTACGAGATCTAACGAGCAAAATACGGCCCGACATCGAGCGGAATAGCGATCGAACTAATACCAGAAATAAGGGACTACTCAGACCCTGGAGGAGCGGATCGCTGGCCTCCCGAATTCTCGCAGCAAGCAGCAGCGGAAATCTTATAAAAGACAGCTTATTTATTAATTAATCCCTGACCTTTCGCAAGGTTTAAGTTAAGAGTCGGAAAGTCTGGAAAAGGGCCCCAAATAGTTAGATCCCAATTAGCAATTAGTCAATTCGGCCGGAATTTATTCTCTTTACGTTTCTCTTTTAAAAATTGCATCGTGACGTCAGGATCTCCATGGTCTGCAATTTCTACTTGTTCTTATTAAGCATCTAAAGAAGGGAACGAAAAGGACAGAGAGAGAGAACCCAAGTCCAAGCCCCCAGTTCTCATTTCAAATTATTGTTCGGCGGTCGCAAAACGGAGAAGAGGAGTTATAAATTTTGTCGCGCGGTTGCATACGCATCGATGTAATCGGGAAAACGAGAAAACGGAGAAAATTCGCGAATCAGCGGCGCGGGAAAAGCCAAGGATCGAGAGGCTGTTGGCCGGCAGATTTTGGGCGTGGCAAAAAGTTTTTTTGCAAACCGATAGAAATTTACAAGACTTATACAAAAATGAAAAAATAAGAAAACATTTTTCAAATGTGTGGCGTGGCAGCCTTTGGCGGTTTGAGGGCGTTAGAGTGGGCGTGGCAACATGAATCGGCAACGCTGCGTCTATGTCTCTGGAGTTTGTATGCTTAGTCTCAACTTTCTAGCTTTTGTAGTTTCTGAGATCTCAGCGTTCATACGGACGGACAGACAGACGGACATGGTCATATCGACTCGGCTATTGATCCTGATCAAGAATATATATACTTTATATGGTCGGAAACGCTTCCTTCTGGCTGTTACATACTTTTCAACGAATCTAGTATACCTTTTATTCTACGAGTAACGGGTATAAAAATGGCAGTGTAAAGAAAAAGTATGTGAAGGGTAACAAAGAAGGATCGGCTAATTTTCGTCCCCCGTATGCGCTCTATCTTCTTCATCCTTTTTTTTTCTGTTATTTTTTGTTCTGCTCAGCCTGCAATAGGGCACAGTGGGTCAAAGACCAAAAATATATTAGCGAAAAGGATTATTAATGTCTTCAACAGGTGCGGAAACCAACGGAAGCGCTTTCGTTGGTGGAAACGCGGATCTGTGGTGAGTGTACATATCTCTGGGAGCATTGGGAGTGGCGAGCATTAAAGAGAAAATGCAAAGAGATTAAGGCCACGACAGTTTTCGCTCCTTGTCCCACTGTTTGCGCGATTAAAAGTATGGCAAAGTTGGCGAAACATTGGGATAGAATCTGAGTTGTTTTTGCTTTGTCTCTCTTTAACTTTTTCAGCATTTTTCATCCTTTTACATTTTGATACTTTTATATCGCATGCGATTTCTGTATATTGTATACATTGTTTTCGGGCGTAGGTATTAGTCGTTGGCCCGTGTTCATTTTTCTTCAAGTTGTTAGTTGTAAGGAATCTCATTTAGTATGCTAAGAATAAATTTCATAATGTGGTAGAAAACCTTTTGTTTGCCTATGGCTAGGATAACTCCCTCGTGAACATGTATTAGTAATCTAAAAAGGGGCCGTCCAAGTATAGTGTGCAATGCATTTTTTTTGGAGAAAGGCGGCCAAGGCATTTATTTGAGTATTTAGAGGAGGATCAGACTGAGGTATAGGGACAAGACCACCATCCCACATAGCCGACAAGGAGCAGCTGGACAATTGCGCGTCCCAAATACCTCCCACCACCACCCAAGCCGAGTAGCAATCCGTTACATTATATTGACTGGACAAGTTGGTCGTGTTGATTGGTACCGATTTGATTCTCTTTTTGGACAGAGTATTTGTTCATACTTACTCATACTCGTTGCAGTTATCTGGTGATTACCACCACAGTTACCGCACTTTTTCTCGCTTGCATTTTATTTATTAGCTCGACAGTGTTTGGAGTCGTGCACAGACTACGCTCGGTACGAATACGATCTCGTGTGGCCATATTTTTGGCAGTACATTATACAGGAGCTTTTTCCTTATGCGGCTCTTCTACTGTAATCTTACGGTGCAGAAGGAGCTGAAGTTTATAAATTGGGTGAACATCGTTTTTTCTAAGATGCACGTTTTCTGGTTCAGCTCAATCTTAAAGAGTGGTTGCGGCTGCCTGTGCTCTTCTTGCGGATGTAAATGGGGGAGGTTTCTTTTTCGGTTCATTATCGTCGGGTTTCAGTGGCACGTCCTCAGTGTTGTCTGCCAGCAAAGCGAATCTGTTGGTATTTGCGGGCGCTCCATTATTGATATATGATGATGATATTCTTGCTAATATTATTCGGCTTGTTTCCTACATCGGAATTTTTTGGCCTAAGTTTTCTCTTGATTGCAGTCTGGATGGTCGACCCAACTATTTTGTTTTCGTTTCGATTTGCATGTAGTCCATCATTTCCGTTTAGTTCTTGCGCTTTTGTGACTCAGTAAGAGCGTGGGCAGGTGCAGCCAACGACGAAATTAAACTGGCTGTCGATATAGCTCCAGCTGTTGTTGTTGAAGATAGCGTTTTGTGTCGGAACTAGAAGTGCGGGAAAGCAAGAGCGCGCTCTCTTATGATTTGTTGGTAAGCACCGGTTCGTCGGGCTATGGTTTATTGACCGCACGTTGTCTGCGATTGCAGTTGTCGGCGAGATATAAGAAAAGTACGCGTTGTTTCGTTCAATTAAGAGACGGCGATCGTCTTGCGTGCACCGACGCTGAGCGCGAGTATCGTTCTGGCTCATAGTTGTATTATTTAATTATTGTTTTTATTTAGATGAAATAAAAATAAATAAATCACTATTGGTGTTTGAGCGATCATGCATCGCACTGAGCGTCTCTTTCGCTATCGATTATATATTTATTTTATATTATTTATTTTTTAAAAGCATTTACTTCACTAATCAACCCAATTCAGAGATGCTTAAAAAATGTTTTAATATTTTTTCAATTTTTTTTTATCTACCGACTTGCCAAAAAATGTTTTGCCACGCCCACTCTAACGGCCACAAACCGCCTCCCCTTTTCAAGGTTTTTTTTTTTTTAATTTACTTTTTCTATTTATTTTTTCCTATATCTATCAATATGCCAGAAAACATATGCATGTTTATGTCCCTATTTATATAGTTATTAGGGTCGGAAAAGCTTCTTTCTACATGTAACTCGCACACTTAAAATAAATTTTTTTATTACAGGAAACGCCAAAACAACAAGAAACGACAACAGTTCTAGGTTTGGTAAATTTATGCAAGTTTGCTTCGACGATTACAACTGTATTAAAGGATGTGTAATTCAGGATTACCTGCTCGAACAATCTCGGATAACATTTCAAAGTGAAGGGGAACGGAACTATAATATAATGTATCAGTTAGTTGCTCAGGGACAGAAAAATATCGGCATCGCAAAATCCTTTAATTTAAAGCCACCTGAGTTTTACAAATATCTAAATACGTCCAATTCTGAAAAAATAAATATGCACTCAGAGTCAAAGAAGTTTGATGCTGTTACCATGGCGTTTACGGTTTTACAAATTCCCCAATTTGTTATAGATGGCGTTTTTAAAGTGCTTAGTTCCATTTTGTGGCTAGGTAATATAGAGTTTATAGACGTTGATGGAGAAGTCACCGATTTTTCTAGTTCAGACCAAGAAGTGATATCGATTATATCAAACCTTTTGGGACTTAATCGCTGTGACTTTAAAAAGGTTTTATTAATTCGCCAAATAAACGTTCGGGGAAATATCACGGAAATTCCTTTAAAAATAAAAGAGGTAAGTATCATCAAGGGTTAGCTTTAATTTAAAATTAAAATAATTCTGTCCAATGTTGCCAAGCATTGCAAGGTGTAATTTGAAAACGGCGCAATAATAGTTGTCGTCGTGCGTCACATGGAGTTGCCTTAAACGGCTACCCCACGCATTGGTTCCCGAAAGAAAGGGCAGACTTTTCCGTGGTAGTAGAACACGTTTTATTCTGGAAGAATTCAATGTTTCACAATTGCAACTAACTTAACTTATTAGCTCACCGCAGTGTGTCCTCCAACTCTTACACGACAATGAAAAGCTAAATTTTCCCGGCAATTTAGAATGGCAGAAACAATGTGCCCAGACACATATGGGCTTCCAAATCCTTCCACATTCGGACTTCTCAAAAATACTAACTAGCCTATCGATAACAATATTCGATCCGCGACAATAGTCAATAATAATAGTACAGCTGCGAAAAATACTAGAAAGTTGAGACTAAGCATACTGATTCCAGAGACATAAAAGCAGCGCAAGTTTGTCGGTTCATGTTGCCACGCCCACTCTTAACCCCCCCACGCAAATTTTTTTATTATTGTTTTCCCAATTTCTACCGATATTCCAGAAAATGTTGAAATTTCGTGTTCTCACTTCCAATAGATAAGTAAATGGTATCTAATAGTCGGGGAACTCGACTAAAGCAATTCCCTTGTTTTATTAAATTTAATTTTCCCTGACCTGTTCCAATGTTTTTCAGAAATAGCTTTAATAATATATTTCTTTATTAATACATTTATTTGTAGGCTATAGAAAATCGACATGCTTTGGCAAAAGCATTGTACTCAAAAACGTTTACATGGCTGGTTTCAAAAATAAATAGCTGTACAAATCCAGGACAAGATGGCGCAAAATTTCTTGGAGTTCTCGATATATTTGGATTTGAAAATTTTTCTCATAACTCATTTGAGCAGCTATGCATTAACTATACCAATGAAAAGCTTCACAAATTTTTTAACCATTATGTTTTCGCCTTAGAGCAATCAATCGTGAGTACAAATGTATATACTCCTACATCTTCACCAAACAACACAATAAAATAATTATTTTAAGAGTAATGGTAGTTCCATGCGATGAAAAGGTATATAATATCCATAAAAGAAATTGTAAAGCAAGATTCATACAAAATTTATTAAAATTTTAGTGTGTTTTTGTTGTTTCGTTTCAGGCATTGCATATTTAAATAATTTTTAAATTATGGTAGCTTTGACTCATAAGCATGGTTAGCTGATATGTCTTATAAGTTTAATGATCATTGTTTCAAAGTGTACACAATATTCGCTTTAATTTGATCTCAGGCGTTGATTCCATTAAATCCAGGGCTGTGATTCACCCCTGGAGCTGTCACATCAGAATGTTAGAACAAGTGATGTCCCCGCTACTATGCATGGTATATGTATATCTAGCTAGATAGACCCCGTGTGCAATAATCGTTTTGCTGCTTGCAAAAGCAATCGGGGCTCTAGACCATCTGATACCTATTGAAAGTGCGCGGTAGGGTTTTCAAAATTTTTTTGTCATGTTGACGGAAATTGGCATGTAAAATAATAAAATTAGCTTCAATCATTTTAAAAAAGTGTTAGTGCCAATTTAAATTGAAAAGAGAAATAATTTTACAATTGTCAATTTGATTTAAAATGTTGCCGCGCCCACTGTATCGCCCATAACTGCTATGCCTAATTTTGTAATAACTGTTTTTATTTTTATTTTAATAAAAATAAAAAACATCACATCAAATTATGGCCGTGTAATTATACCCGTTACTCGCAGAGTAAAAGGGTATACTAGATTTGTTAAAAAGTATGTAACAGGCAGAAGTAAGATTTTCCGACCATATAAAGTATATATATTCTTGATCAGGATCAATAGCCGAGTCGATCTGACAATGTCCGTCTGTCTGTCCGTCTGTCTGTCCGTCCGTCTGTCCGTCCGTATGACTGTCGAGATCTCAGGAACTATAAGGGCTAGAAAGTTGAGAATAAGCATACAGACTCCAGAGACATAGAAGCAGCGCAAGTTTGTCGATTCATGTTGCCACGCCTACTTTAACGCCCACAACTTTTACACATTTTTGTTAGTCTTGTAAATTTAACTCTATATACCAAAAATCTTTTTGCCACGCCCACTCTTACGCCCACAAACCGCCAAAAACGGTCACTGTTGTAATTTCTCTTCGCACTTTGACCAGCTGAGTAACCGGTATCAGATAGTCCTGCGCGCAGTGGGCCAGAGGATTTTTCTAGCGGGACAAAAGTCATTTTTCAAATGTTTAAATATTGTATTTATTTTTGGCTTTTTTAACTGGCAATATCCGTCTGATCATATAATAGTTTGTATAAGAGTTTTTGTTTGTTTACATCATCAGCTGTGAGCTTTTATATGTTTCAGCAGGTGGTCTGCAAATATTTGGCGTACAGTTTCTTGTTTGTTGATTAACTTTTAATTAAAACAAGGTAAAACAAATTGATTCATCAACTTCTGTTAACTTTAGGAAAAGGTTGTTCTAAATAAAAATAATGTGTTTGTGGCCCGTATTTTTATGTTTAGTAACATAAAAGTGTTGGAAGTTTGTTATTTTACCAGGTATGGCATTATGCTTGATACTAGCTTATTTGGACTATAACTAACCTTGTTTACTCTTGTTTAAGCTGATTTTAGCAATTATGTATAGTGTGAGTCTTTGTGTCGTTAATATGTTCAGAATTATGTCCAACTTCGACCAACTGTTAAGTCTGTGGCACTTTTTAGGTGAAATGTCAGCCCAATAGCGCGTGCTTTATTCCACTTAGCTTAGCGAAAATGATCCCGCAAAGAGACCTCTGGTTTTAAAAGAATTGATATTTGGTACAATTTTAAAGAACCGCCAGCTTTCTGAAATGGAATCTGAAAGTATAACTAGAAAATTAACTAGTTTTATGAGACTTACAGAAAAATGGAAATCATGTCATTATAACAAAACTTATTTCGAGAAAAAAACCAGAAATGGCTTGATGAGCCACTGTTAATATATAATGTACCATTAAAATTTAGATGTGGGTCGACCCAAGAAGGATTTTTGTGACCTGTGCCACAAAGTTCAGGCCAGAAAAGGGTCTAATCTTGCGAAGGAAACCACATGTGACGAATTAATGGTGGAAGCGAGCTTATATATATGTATATATACCGATTCAGTGTGATCTTAAGAGTGATGGCTAGCGGACACCAAGTCAATACAAATTTATTCAACTCATATGCAAAAGAAACAGCTAAATCATTGTAGAAAAAATATCCTTGGTATTATATGCCGTCATCTGTGCACAAAGTTATAATACACGGAGCAGACATCATCAACAGTGTTGCACTTTCTGTTGGTATAATGTCTGAAGAAGCAATTGAAGCCAGGAATGAAGATTTTAGAAACACTCGACTAAACCATTTCCGTAAGGACAAAAGGAGTAATACAATGGAGGATGTTATGAACGGCTTACTTGTTTCATCGGATCCGTATATAACGGCTATGTCGAAAACTTCTAACACTAATTGTAAAGAATTCAATTTCGATAAAACGTAATTTCGAAAACAATTTAAATGAATCAGATTCGGCAGATTCATCCGATTCCGATTAATTTCTGATTAGAAATATATAATAATTAATAAAGTCCAAAATATAAGTTTTCAGTCAAATCTGTTTTTGTTTATTTGAGTTATTACTAAAGTTCCGCTAGCTGGGCAGCCTGGCCCACTGTGCTGAGCTCCGAATTTATTTTTGCGTTTTTCAAAACCAGCGGCTGTTTTTAATAAATTCTTTGTAATTCTATTTTCTAATAACATTTATTACAACACGGTTCGTTTTGCGAGTCAATCACTTTTGATTCTTACAGTGAGAGATCCCGATTTGTCTGCACTGGTTTCTTAACTAGTGATTTCACCTGTCCCGATTAGTTCACCACAAAGGAATATTGAGTCCTACCGGCATAAGTTAGTCCTTCAGAAATACAATCTGCAGTGCCAAAACCCCTCACGGTGGATCCACTAAAGAAAAAAATTTTCGTTTCTCGGCTTTTCACTGATCAACAGCATCTGATAAATTGTTCTATATACAAGATAGAAGAGGAAAAATTCAACTCTTTCAACTGTCCTTGAGCTATTTTCAACTAATTATACCCGATACTCGAAGAGTAAAAGGGTATACTAGATTCGTTGAAAAGTACGTAACAGGCAGAAGGAAGCGTTTCCGACCATATAAAGTATATATATTCTTGATCAGGATCAATAGCCGAGTCGATCTGGCCATGTCCATCTGTCCGTCCGTATGAACGTCGAGATCTCAGGAACTACAAAAGCTAGAATGTTGAGACAGACTCCAGAGACATAGACGCAGCGCAAGTTTGTCGATGTTGCCACGCCCAATCTAACGCCCACAAACCGCCCAAAGCAGCCACGCCCACACTTTTGAAAAATGTTTCGATATTTTTTCAATTTTTGTATTGGTCTTGTAAATTTCTATCCATATCGCACTCTAACGCCCACAAACCTCTAAAAACTGTCAGTGTTGAAGACTCTCCTTCGCATCTTCACTAGCTGAGTAACGGGTATCAGATAGTCGGGGAACTCGACTCTCTCTTGTTTTAAATTAATGTATATCTAACTATGAGTTGCATGATCCCTACAAAGTAGTATGTTCTGACTATAATAGATTCTATCCTATTATCTCTAATTCTGACTTTCTGCCGTTCTGAAAGGATCAATACTAACGTATTTAGCAAAATCTTAGATCTTACTAGTATATATATGTGGGATTGGTTTTTGGCTGTTTAACCTAATCCCACTAGTATGAAACATCCCTAGACAACGACAACGACGATAACAACGACGAGATGAAGATGATGGCGAATTAGCGAGGTGGCGAATTCGCAAACACGACGATCAACGAGGAGCAAAAGCGCAACGCTAGGAGGGCGAAGTGCTTTACGACAGCGGTAGAGAGAGAGTTGTTTTTTGCTCGGAGAAGAAGGAGGTTGTGCGTTCTGCCTGTGTGGCTACGAGATCGACAACAATACAACGACGGAGACGATTAATTTCAATATCCTATATTATTTGTTACAAAATTCAAATAAAACTTATATTATAATAATAAAACCCCACATTTTGGGCGCTCGTCCGGGATTGAGCAAATGTGAACGGGATTGAGCAAATGTGAACGGGATTGAGCAAATGTGAACAAAATTGATATTAAACAAAAGTTCAACGTGTAAAACAAAAAAGTACAGTCGCAATTTTTTTACCATAATGGCGTGTTTAAATAATTTCATAAGTGCTAGTTTACGCTCAAGTAAGAAGGAGAGCATTGCTGCACTGCATAAGTTTGTGTTCGAGAGTGAAGGAAACAGAAGGAATCGCCAAAGACTACGGGAATTTACTGGTTTCGATTTTGCCGAAAATGACCAGAGATATGGTGCAAAGAAGGAATACGCAGAAGATAATTTGACGCAGGCTGACCAGAGACGAAGATTTGCATATACACATTTTCCGCAACTTGAAGAAGAACAGTTTACTGTCGTCAACCGAAGCCGATGAAACAGATGATGAAACAGACGATGAAACAGACAGTGAAGCAGATAACGTTGTATTCCAGACGCCGAACAGAGCAACGAACGCCGAAAGAAGTGATGAAAATGTACAAGGAGTAGACGAGATGAATACCAGGCGCAACGTATTTACTGAAAACGACAGTATGTCGACGCAACGCTTTGCAATCAGTTTTCGCGACGTTGAAGAGAGCATACGCAGTTATGATGGCACTAACACTATTCCAATCGAAGTATGGATAGAAGAGTACGAAGAGCAAGCGACGCTTATGTATTGGAATGACTTCCAGAAGTTTCT
This sequence comes from Drosophila yakuba, assembly GCF_016746365.2. NCBI lineage: Eukaryota > Metazoa > Arthropoda > Insecta > Diptera > Drosophilidae > Drosophila > Drosophila yakuba. The sequence goes on from NC_052526.2 coordinate 24,005,291, forward strand.
GTTTGCAAAAAAATCACTTAAAGGAATTGCAAAATTGTATGTGTTGAGCGAGAGAGGTCTAAATTCGTGGAATTCTCTCAAAGTAGCATTGCTATACGAATTTAAGTCAAGTGTCAGCAGCAAGCTAGTTCACGAGCAACTCGCGCAAACGAAACGTGGCAACAACGAGTGTGTTTTCGAGTACTTTTATAGAATGAAAAATATTGCTTCTAGAGGTAAAATTGCAGATGACGCTTTCATACAGTATTTAATTGACGGCATTGACGAAAAAAGTGTAAACAAATCAATATTATATGGTGCCAAAAATATGAGTCAATTTAAAGACAAACGAAAATGTTTTGGAACAATGATAGCAAAGGAAAATCAGAGTGAGAAAGACAGATCGAAGCGCAATGAGAACATTGTGAAAGAGAAAGACAGAAAAAATCAGAATGTAAACAAAGACGCGAAAAAAGAGCTGAAATGCTACAACTGTGGTGAAAAAGGACATGTGTTGAATAACTGCCAAATTAAAGAAAGAGGCAGAAAGTGTTACAAATGTAATCAGTACGGACATATTTCTAAAGAGTGCGCAAATATTGACAAAAATGTTTTAAACACGAACACTCGCAGTTTGATTTCAAAAAACGATTTGACCAGCAAAGAAGTTTATATTGCAAATAAAAAGTGTACGGCGTTATTCGATACGGGTAGTAAATTCAATATCATACGGGAAGATTTTTATTGTGATATTGGAAAGCCGAAGCTGGAAAGCTGCAATGTCGTTCTAATTGGATTCGGGAGTGACCGCGACTCCAATAAAATAAAACCAATTGGACAATTTAAACAACGAATTCTGATTGATGAAGAGGATTATTTGTTAGATTTTTACGTCGTTCCAATTAAATTTCTTGATATGCAATTAATTATCGGAGAACAACTATGTTTACAAGCAGAGATTGTTTTTAACTGTAACGGCTTACAAGTGCGAAAAAATAAAAGAAATAATGAACAAAATTTTCTAAACATTTGTGTTGAAGTGGACAATGAGTTGTTTGACATTAACGAGGCTGCGAGCGAATATGCCAAGCAAGAGGTGCGTGAGCTAATTTCGAATTATGAACCGGTCAAAACAAAAACAACAAATGTAGAAATGCGTATTGTGCTAAATGATGAAGCGCCAATTTTCTCACGTCCACGCAGACTAGCTTTTTCGGAAATGCATATTGTTGACGAACAGATTAAGGAGTGGCTTGAGAATGACATAATTGAAGAGTCAACATCCGAGTTTACAAGTCCCATAGTACTTGTAAAAAAGCACGACGGTTCTGTAAGGCTGTGTGTAGATTATCGCAGAATTAACAAAGTAATTGTTAAAGACCATTTCCCATTACCGCTCATTGAGGACCAGTTGGATCGTCTGCAAGAGGCAAAAATATTCAGTACAATCGATTTGAAAAACGGATTTTTCCACGTACCAGTTGCTGAACCCAGCAGAAAATATACGTCATTTGTGACACACCGAGGACAATATCAGTTTTTGAAAGTACCCTTTGGATTTTCAAATTCGCCAGGCGTTATTCAGCGCCACGTTAATGCGATATTTCGGGATCTGTCACGCAGAGGAATCGCATTGCCCTATGTAGATGATATTATTATTCCCGCTAAGACGGAACAAGACGCTGTACAAAACTTGAAGGAAGTTATTGCGACGTGCAAAGATTATGGTCTGCAGCTTAATTTGAAAAAATGCAATTTTCTGAAGACGCGCATTCAATTTCTGGGCCATGTTATAGAAAATCGCAAAATTTACCCCTCACCAGAGAAAATCGAAGCTGTATCCAAATTCAAGATGCCACAAACTATTAAGCAAGTAGAAAGTTTTTTGGGCCTGACGGGCTATTTCAGAAAGTTTATACCAAATTACGCAGGAATAGCTAGACCTTTAACTGAGTTGACAAAGAAAAACACTAGATTCAGATTTGATTTGGACGAAGAGAATGCAGTTAATATTTTGAAAAAGTTACTAACTGAGAACCCTGTTTTAAGTATTTATAATCAGACTTACGAGACGGAAGTGCATACAGATGCGTCTATTGATGGATTCGGAGCAGTTTTATTACAGATGAACGTCGACGATGGTCAACTGCATCCTGTGTATTTTATGTCAAAAAAGACCACAGATGCACAGCGTAAATACAGCAGCTATGAGTTAGAAATATTGGCAGTCATCGAGGCTTTGACTAAGTTTAGGGTGTATTTGTTAGGCATTCATTTTAAACTAGTAACAGACTGCAACGCTTTTACGAAAACTTTAGAAAAACAAAGCTTATGCACCAGGGTGGCTCGCTGGATTCTTTTTCTACAAGAATATAACTATACAGTTGAACATTGATCTGGCGTGAGAATGAAGCATGTCGATGCTCTCAGCCGGTATCCAGTGATGCTCATAAAAGGAGATAGCATAAGTACTGCTTTGAAGGATGCGCAAGCACGCGACGAGAAGATAAGAGCCATCAAAGAAGTTCTAAGCGATGAAAATAAAGTATACGATGACTACTTTTTAAAAGGAGGTGTGCTGTACAAACTTGTAGGTGACGATGAGCTGGTAGTAGTGCCAAACGAAATGCAAAAGCGAGTAATTAGCAGTGCCCATGACAGAGGTCATTTTGCTGCTAAGAAGACAAAGGAGTTAATCTGCCGAGAATTTTTTATACCACACGTTGAAGACAAGATTAAAAAATATATCGAGTGCTGTATTCCATGCATTTTAACGGATCGCAAACGAGGCAAGCAAGAAGGACTACTACACCCACTCCAGAAAGAAGACGTCCCATTGTTTACCTACCATATTGACTTTTTGGGTCCGCTGGAGTCAACGCATAAAAACTACAAACACATTTTGGCCGTGATCGATTCTTTTACGAAATTTTGCTGGCTCTATCCTACGAAGTCAACCACAGCAAACGAGGTGATTGTGAAGCTCAGCAACCAAAGTGTTAACTTTGGCAACCCAGCATTCATTATTTCGGATAGAGGCTCAGCATTCACATCGCAAGACTTTGTGAAATATTGCGAGGACGAGGGAATAAAGCTAGTGAAGACGACTACTGGCTTGCCAAGGGTAAACGGACAGGTTGAGCGACTAAATTCTATTATCATTTCAGTACTCTCAAAGCTAAGTGTCGATGACCCCACGAAATGGTACCGCAATGTCAACAGAGTGCAACAGGCGATCAACTCAACATTTACCAGAAGCATTAACACGACGCCTTTTGAGCTACTGGTTGGTATCAAAATGAGAACGAAAGATGATCTTCAGATACGGGACTTGATAAACAAAGAGGCCGTAGCAGTTTTCAATGAAGAACGCAACGAGTTACGAGTAAAGGCTAAGACTCAGATATTGAAGCTGCAGAACGAGAACAAGACGAACTACAATCTTCGACGCAAGCAAGCAAGACGATATGATATTGGCGACCTAATTGCTATTAAACGTACCCAGTTTGGTAGTGGCCTAAAGCTGAAACCTAAGTTTTTGGGGCCTTATAAAGTTGTAAAGGTGAAGTACAACAACGCCTATGATGTCCAAAAAGTAGGCAACAGCGATGGACCAAAGAATTCTGCAACGTGCGCGGAATATATGAAGCCATGGCCAATTGGCAACGATGACAGCGATGACGATGAAGCATTCGGGTCGAAAGCTTAGTCAGAATGGCCGAATGTGGGATTGGTTTTTGGCTGTTTACCCTAATCCCACTAGTATGAAACATCCCTAGACAACGACAACGACGATAACAACGACGAGATGAAGATGATGGCGAATTAGCGAGGTGGCGAATTCGCAAACACGACGATCAACGAGGAGCAAAAGCGCAACGCTAGGAGGGCGAAGTGCTTTACGACAGCGGTAGAGAGAGAGTGGTTTTTTGCTCGGAGAAGAAGGAGGTTGTGCGTTCTGCCTGTGTGGCTACGAGATCGACAACAATACATCGACGGAGACGATTAATTTCAATATCCTATATTATTTGTTACAAAATTCAAATAAAACTTATATTATAATAATAAAACCCCACATATATATATTTCTTCGTCCTTTACTGTCTTCTATATCGCGTCTATCCTCCCGCGATGCGAGCCGTACGATACACGTCGGTTGGGCGAGAGGTCTGGCCGTTGGACTCGCGCGAAATAAAAAAAAAAGGCCTTGACAAGCAGTCCGTTTAGTCCTAGTGACGTTCGCGGAGCAGGGAAGATTTTAATTTAATTTTCGTACCGTAAGGCATTATAAAAAAAAATCAGAACCACACACACCTACCAACACTAATAAGTGCGCAAATTTTAACGGCAATGCGCAGGTTCCGGGAACGCCACGCGAGGATTGCGGCGTTGACCTTAAGTGGTAAGCGAGAGTGGTGCAGCCGGCCCCAATGGCTAGTGGAGCGCGAAAGAGGACAGCACCAGAATAGATGGGGCAGCACGCAGCCACCAAAGAGGCTTACGAGAACCCACCGCTCAAAGTAACAACGGCCCAGATAGTAGGTGGAAAAACCAGAATAGCGCACCACCACGCGCAGCCAGACCTCCGCACGCGGCGTCCCTAGCGCACACCAACGCAGAAGCGCGTCCCAAAGCATCGGATTCTATCACGCCAGCTCCACGACCAGCAAGCGACAACGCCGGAGCAACCCAGCAAGCGGGCGACCGACACCAGGCCTCGCGAAGAACGACCGGGACCCTCGCGTCGACCAGAGCCATCTCCGGTTCGGGTCATATTGAATATCCACTCGGATGAGACGAACGCATGGGGATGGCAGGTACCAGCAAGGGAACAGCTGTCGGAGCAAGCGATCCAGGAGATCCAGCGACGCATCGCGGCCAAGAAGTACGGCCTCGTTTCACGCCGTAATCAGGTCACCATAAAGAGGTACAAGGAGATCTAAAGGAGAGGGTAGTGTGACGCTTAATGCGCACAATAACATATAAGTTAACGAGTTTCCCAGACCCCTATAGGGAAACTAAACGTAAAAATAAAAGGGCTTATCCGGGAGACCGCCGGGTATCAGCCAGCGTAGGCAGAAAAAAACATTTTCATTATGAACGCGGCACACGTAGGAGCAATAATTCATGCTGCACTGACTATTCGGGAAAATGTCGTTAATCAACAGATAAAAAAGTAGAAGTGTCAGAGGTAGAAACCTATAATAGTTTGGTCAATTCCAGATTTTACTGGTATACAGGATGATAATGTGACATGGAATCAGTCTGCCACCGATGCTTTTGAATTGCTCGAAAATTATCCGGACAGTAGAGGGCATTTCCAAGCCCGAAGATTATGGAAACGCAACCGCTCTTAATACTATTGAAGACGACAGTGACTCACTAGAGTCCAACGACATTGTTTATTTTTTAGAGGGGGCTGGCGGGGAAAACTATAAAAATCCTCATCGACACTGGAGCGGCTAAAAATTATGTAAAGCTCCTACAGAAGCTCATTTCATGGCTCCAACCAAGTAAAAGAAAAGTGCTTAAGAGCCTAACGGCTCCATTTTTATACCCGTTACTCCTAAAATAAAAGGGTATACTAGATTAGTTGAAAAGTATGTAACAGGCAGAAAGAACCGTTTCAGACCATATAAAGTATATATATTCTTGATCAGGATCAATAGCCGAGTCGATCTGGCCATGTCCGTCTGTCCGTCCGTATACGTCCGTAAACGTCGAGATCTCAGGAAGTACAAAAGCTGGAAAGTTCAGATTAAGCATACTGACTCCAGAGATATAGACGCAGCGCGAGTTGGTGGATTCATATTCCACGCCCACAAACCGCCCAAAACTGCCACGCCCACACTTTTGAAAAATGTTTTGATTTTTTTCATTTTTGTATTAGTCTTGTAAATTTCTAACGATTTGCCAAAAAACTTTGTGCCACGCCCACTCCAACACCCATAAACCGCCAAAAACTGTCAGTATTCAAGACTCTTCTTCGCACTTCCACTAGCTGAGTAACGGGTATCAGATAGTCGGGGAGCTCGACTATTGCGTTCTCTCTTGTTTTTTTTGAAAATGCTACTGTAAATGGCAATAGCCGATCTATTTGCCAAATTTTTTCAAACAACAACATATTCCACTTTACCTCACTCCGAACAGCCTTATTCTTGAGCGATATCAAAGTCGAATTTTATATTCTGTGCTACTTTAAACGAAAGCTTACTGCTTTACGATCTTCAGCGTGTTAAGTCGACGGAATCCCTGGCTGTGTGCTTAGATTCAGTGCGGAAGCCTTGTGCAAGCCTCTACTAAAATTATTTACCTTATATCTAGAATCTTCGCAGTTTCCTAATATATGAAAGGATGCCTTTTTGGTCTCTCTTCATAAAATGGGTAACAAATTGGATGCAAGCAATTACAGAGGAATTTCAAAATTGTAGTTTACTCGGACAAATAATAAACTTCTTACTGTTTGCCTTACGTCGCCTAAATTGGGATGCAATTTATTCCACTACACTAATGTTAATTGTTGAAAATACAAATATTACACTTATGCAAATTTGTGTGAATGTGAGTGATGAAATTTTGAGGATCTTGAAGAGAGAACGCGCTCTATTATTGCTCCCTTTGTTCTCTCTCGTTGTTGCCTTTTACATGCATGTTATACAGTAATCATTCCATTCGCTTGGAGATAACTAGAGAGAGCGGTTTTATCGGTTGCTTAAATAAAATAATAACGTGTATTATTATATTAAATTCACTAGGTAATGGGCCCAGTCACATTTTCAGCCAGGCAGTGAAGTTATTTAATTGTGCCAATAAGAAAAAAAAAAAAGAAAAAAAAATTTAATTTTCTTATTTAAAATAATGATCGAATATTTATTCAACAGCAACGCATACAAGTTTTACAAAATACATACATATGTATGTATGTTTGTATAACGATACACAAAAACGGCCAACATTTTTGGTTATAAATAAGTGTTAAAAGCAGTACAGCAACGAAAAGTGATTCTAAGAAGCGCAAAGCAATCGGAGAAACAAAGTTCCCCGACTATCTGATACCCGTTACTCAGCTAGTGGAAGTGCGAAGGAGAGTCTTCAACACTGACAGTTTTTGGCGGTTTGTGGGGGTTATAGTGGGCGTGGCAAAAAGTGTTTTTGCAAACCGATAGAAATTTACAAGACTAATACAAAAATGAAAAAATATCAAAACATCTTTCAAAAGTTGTGGGCGTGGCAGCTTTGGGCGGTTTGAAGGCGTTAGAGTGGGCGTGGCAAACAATTTTTTTGCAAATCGATAGAAATTTAAAAGACTAAAACAAAAATGAAAAAATATCAAATTATTTTTCAAAAGTGTGGGTGTTGCAGTTTTGGGCGGTTTGTGGCAAACCGACTAACTTGCGTCTATGTCTCTGGAGTCTGTATGCTTAATCTCAACATTCTAGCTTTTGAAGTTCCTGAGATCTCAGCATTCATACGGACGGACAGACAGACGGACAAACAGACGGACGGACAGACGGACATGGTCATATCGACTCGGCTATTGATTCTGATCAAGAATATATATACTTCATATGGTCGGGAACGCTTCCTTCTGCCTGTTACATTCTTTTAAACTAATCTAGTATACCCTTTTACAAAAGACATTATAATAACAAGATGCGTAACGGCCATACATTGGTTTTGCACCATGCAGCCACTTTTTTGGTGTCGACCAAAATTGCTCTCTTTTCGCTCGCCTAAAATTGAGAGCGTTAAAATCTAAAAATAGAATTGTCTTGCTTGTATGAGTAAAAACAATAAAGGAGATTGTGTGCATGTGTGCGTGCTTATGCTAGAAGACGATTTTAGGGCTAAAATCAATTTTGATCTAAGAAACAAATTTGATTAATGTTTTGGTCAATTTCGATTCGTAACTCTTATGGTTTGAAAGAAGTTTTTTATACCCGTTATTCGTAGAGCATTTCTTACCACCCGTAATTGCGCGCTTTTTTTTTTAAATATCATAATTAAATATAAAAAAATAATTTAAGTGAATCTTATTTGCATTTTAAATACTGAAAATTGGTAATTTTTATACTAGTAATTTGACTAAATAACTATAGTAAATAATTAAAACGTAAATTATTAAAACTACTGTAATATAAAACAAAGAATTTTCAAAAAAAAAGAAAATAATATTTAAAATATGAAATATAAAAACTATTCTAATATAAAATCATATTTGAAAATTACTATGCTGTAACTAACATTTCTCATTGATACTGGTGCAGATATCTCACTTCTGAAGGTAAATTCTGATAACTTCCAAATTCAAACAGAAAAAATAATAAACATCGAAGGCATAGGCCAAGGTATGATAAAGTCTCGAGGAACAACCTCAATAGAACTCCAATCAACAAAATATATTATTCCACATGAATTTCACTTGGTAGACCGAAATTTTGCAATACCATGTGATGAATAATAGGCATTGATTTTATAAAGAAATTCAATTGTCATAGATTTCAAACCAAGTGAAGACTGTTTTATAATTACACCCCAAAATTTAAATTATAAAATATATGTTCCGATAACATATAGCGCAGTTCTTCTGCCAGCCAGATCACAAGTTATTCGGAAAATAGACATTTATGCTGTAAATGATTACATATTTGTGCCTAATCAGGAAATACACAATGGGATTTATGTTGCAAATACAATAGCAGCATCCAAACATTTATACATTTGACTTCTAAATACAACTAATTTCGATCAATTGGTCAAAGTAAACCAAATCCAATATGAAAATTTAAAAGATTATGACATTCATAATACCAACACTAAAAATAGAAGCGAACAAGTACTTTCAAAACTAAAGAAAAATTTTCCAGACCAATTCAAAAATCAATTAACTGAATTATGCACACAGTATAGTGATGTGTTCGGACTGGAAACCGAACCGATATCAACAAACAACTTTTATAAACAAACATTAAGACTTAAAGATGATGAACCCATTTATATAAAAAACTACAGAAGCCCGCATAGCCACATTGAAGAAATTCAAAAACAAGTAGGGAAATTAATTAGCGACAAAATCGTCGAAACAACTGTATCAGAGTATAACAGCCCACTCTTGTTAGTTCCGAAAAAATCATTACCAAATTCACAAGAGAAGAAATGGCGACTAGTAATTGACTATAGTCAAATAAATAAAAAACGACTTTCTGACAAATTTCCACTCCCTAGAATTGATGACATTTTAGATCAACTAGGTCGAGCTAAATACTTTTCATGCCTTGACTTGATGTCAGGTTTCCACCAAATAGAACTTGAGGAAAACTCAAGGAATATAACATCTTTTTCAACGAGCATTGGCTCATATCGCTTCACGCGATTACCTTTTGGTCTTAAAATAGCACCAAATTCATTTCAGAGGATGATGACTATATCATTCTCGGGTTTAGAACCCTCTCAGGCATTCCTTTATATGGATGACTTAATGGTGATAGGATGTTCAGAAAAACACATGATTAAAAACTTAACTGACGTTTTTAATGTATGTAGGAAATATAACCTAAAGTTGCATCCAGAAAAATGTTCATTTTTCATGCACGAAGTGACATTCCTAGGTCACAAATGCACAGACAAAGGAGTATTGCCAGATGGCAAGAAATATGACGTCATCAAAAATTGTCCCTTTTGAATGGTCAAGCGAATGCCAGAACGCATTCGAATACCTTAAAGAAAATCTTATGCACCCCACATTATTACAATATCTTGATTTTCGCAAAGAATTTTGCATTATAACGGATGCTAGTAAACAAGCTTGCGGAGCAGTTCTAACTCAGAACCGTAACGGGATTCAGCTCCCAATAGCTTATCCATCACGTTCATTTACAAAAGGGGAAAGCAATAAGAGTACAACGGAACAAGAACTAGGTTCAATTCATTGGGCAATTACCCATTTTAGACCATATATTTATGGCAAACATTTCACCATTAAAACGGACCACAGACCTTTGACGTACCTATATTCTATGACTAATCCCAGTTCTAAATTAACTCGCAAGCGGTTAGAGCTTAAGAATACGACTTCACTGAAGAATACCTAAAGGGGAAAGATAATTTTGTAGCAGGCGCACTCTTGCGTTTAAATATAACAGAACTCAAAGACATGCAACTTAAAGTCCTGAAAGTCACTACCAGGCAACAAAGTAGACAAGATAAAAACTGTACAGTAACAAATAGGGAACTATTGCCTAGGCAAAGTATCCAAAATGTATCTAAGCCCAACGTACACGAAGTCATAACAAATGATGAAGTACGAAAAGTAGTGACCTTGCGAATAACTAAATCTATTTGTTTACTAAAACGAGGAAATAAAGTTATTGCAAGAATTGATGTGGACGATTTATATACCAATGGAATTTTTGATTTAGGTAAGTTCTTCCAAAGGCTTGAAATGCAAGCCGGTATACAAAAATCAGCCAACTCAAATTGGCACCGAGTGAAAAAATCTTTAAAACCATTTCAATAAATAATTTCAAAAATACGGGCAATATAAAATTAAAATCAATAAGAGTAGCGCTACTCCAGCCGGTGACCATTATAAAAACTGAAAAAGAGATACAATCAATACTGTCTACATATCATGACGATCCAATTCAAGGAGGTCATACAGGCATTACACGAACGCTAGCGAAAATAAAAAGACACTATTATTGGAAAAATATGACCCGTCATATAAAAGAGTACATACGACACATACAAACACCCCAATGATTCACACAGCAACACCAACAAATGCTTTTGATATAGTGATAGTGGACACAGTAGGTCCACTACCGAAATCAGAATGTGGCAAAGATTACATCGTCACACTTATATGTGATTTAACGAAGTATCTAGTAACCATACCGGTTGCAAACAAAAGCGCAAATACTGTCGCAAGAGCTATATTCGAAAATTTTATACTAAAGTACGGTTCAATGAAGACGTTCATTTCGGACATGAGTACCGAGTATAAAAATAAAGTAATTTTAGATATGTGCAAATACATGAAGATAGAAAACCTAACATCTACGGCATATCATCACCAAACTTTAGGGACAATAGAACGAAGTCATAGAACATTCAATGAATACATATATTGTTTCAACACAACACCATCAGTCATGCATAATTACTGTCTATATGAACTAGTCTTTGGAAGATTACCAAGGCAGTTCGCAAATTTTAATAAAACAGATAGAATAGAACCACTGTATAATGTAGAAGATTACTCTAAGGAAATAAAATTTAGATTAGAAATAGCATATAAGAGAGCTAGACTTATGTTAGAAAAAGCGAAGTCATATAGAAAACAACTTTATGATAAGAAAACTTCAGATTTTCAATTAAAAATAGGAGATAAAGTTATACTAAGGAACGAAACGGGTCATATACTTATACTGTAGAAACCATAGAAGACAGAGATAACATAGTAATTAGAGATACAAAGCAAAAGAAACAAAAGTACATAAGGATAAACTAAAAATATATAATCAATGAAACGTTTCATTTCACTTAAGAAAAAGTCTGATCAACCACACAAAAAAAAAAGCAAAACAAAAAAATTCTTTTTCCTTCTAAGAAAGTTAAAAATAAAACAAAAAAGTAACGTATTTCAACATAAATTTTTTTATATTCTGTCATTACACAAAAATGATTTGAGACAAAACATTGCTAATAATTAATAAGAAAAATCAATATCATTTAAAAAAAAGTTTTAATTAATTTTTAAAAATATTAATATTGAGAACTAAATGACTCCATGTATTACGTCATTTCTTTTAAAAGGAAGGTGTAACATATCTACCCTATGAATATACTAAATTAATGGGTACAACTTATCTTCAAAACATTGTGACACTTTGTCATAATAAACATAACGTTCAAGTACCCAAAAGACCACCAACAATTGCACAAGTGTTCCAGCGCTCAAGTAATATGATCTAACGCTTATACATAAGCCGACCGCGGAGCGTGGGAATGCTGAGCATGCACTTTGCAGCTTAAGTGGTCAGACCATACATGGCATATGCATGCCTTCTGCATACATATGTAGATGTATATGGAACTATGTATATGTATATAATAATAAGTACTATATATACGGGTCAGCTCAGCCCAAGTTGAGCGCATAAGAAACATTCGAATAAAGTAACTCTTACTGAGCAGACGCTCTGACTCTAAAAATACTGAATCTTCTTTGGGATCCTTGCGAACATCATAATGCTTTATTAGGTACATAGATTGTGCTATTATTATTTCTATGTTGAATTTAAATAATTGTTATGTTAAGGCAATGCAAAACTAGAGTTTTTAAGTGGTGGCAATTTATAATAAATAATATAGATTTAAAGTCTAAGAACTTCTAAAATGAAGGGCATAATTGTCATTTTTACAATGCATGTGCATACGTGTGCACCAATACAGTGGTCATCTGTCGCTGTATGCGTACAAGAGAGCTGCTGCAGCATGCTGGCTCTAGAGCTCTCCGCTCTATGGCTTTTGAACAAAATTCCGAGAGAGCCTGGAGCCACTTGAAAAGCCACCACGAAAAAATCGTGTGTAAAAAAATTGTATGGGGTTACGCATCTTGTTATTCTAATGTCTTTGGTTTTACTCTACTTTTACTTTTAGTAACGCGTATAAAAATATAGAGAAAACACGGGAACAGTGTTCCGTCAAACCTACCCACTTTAATCCTGAGCGATAAGATCTCGGCGCGTTGGATCCTGTGTGTTGCTATATATACTGATGGAATTATACATACATATACATTCGTGCACCAATAATTTGTAAACCGAACGATAACGTAATATACACAAACAAACAAAAACAAAATATATACTTAGTATGGGTCGTCTATCTATACATATATATTTGCGTACGTTTATGTGTTTTCTGCGGCACGCTTCAGTCGCATTCCGATTCCCGCAAACATAGCACTCTATCCCATTTTATAAACAAATTTTAAATTTCAATCTAGGAGGCTTTTCCTTTGTCTTTGCCTTTGTCATTGCCTTTGCCAGCGCTTAGCTACCCGCTAAACTAACTTATCAAACTCTCAGAAACACACCATCCGCTTGGAGACCAAACCATGGTCAACTTATTGCGCTTCAATCAAACTGCATCGTTCAGCATAATTGAATTTCACAACGCAGAGAAATAATTTCGGCATCAAGCTTTTACTCTAAACATAATTGAAAGTTCAAGAAGTTTCAAAAGATAAGCTTCTGGCCGAGGTTAATTGGATCAGGAATTAGAATCGAGAAGTGAGTCTGTTTCGAGATCGGATCGCGAACGATCTAAGATAAAAACCGATAGTAGTGTCTTGTAATATGAGTTAAATATAAGTTAAAAAGTTTATCACCAATAAATTTACTAATATATAAAAATAAAATATTTTTTTTAATTAATTTTTAATAACAATTTTAATTGGCGCCCAACGTGGGTCGGTTTAATTCAAAAGTTCTAAAAATAAATATGAACGATAATAAGTTAAATATAAAACAGAACTCGCGCCGCCAACAACCCATATTTTTAGAAGAAAAATCAAAACATCCTCATTATTCCAACGACATCTATCAACTGTCACAGTGATCGTGGAAAAACTTAATTGGAAATTAATTAATGCAATAATCCAATTAAGAAGTTAAAAAAAAAGATTGACTGAATACTTATTACAAGTAACAAGAACAGGATACTAAACAGAACTCAACAAAAAAAAGGACTCAACAACAAACACAAGTAAAAACCAACTAAAAACTAAAACCAGAATATTAAACAAAATATAATAATAAAAAAAATCAACACCAAGAAGGAAGGAAGGAAGAGCAGAGAGTCATCCCCCGCCACAGCTGTATACAACAATTTATTGAAGGAAGACCCCAACAGAAAATATTCAGGACAACTAAACTTAAGGAAGACTACAACGGAAAGTATCGTGAGCAGAATAAAATAATATTAAGTATTAAAAAAATTTATAATAAAACAAGATCAAGATACATTAAAGAGTATTTAAAAAAAAATTTTAATCTATTTTAACCATTATTAAACGAAAACAATCTGGAAAATTTAATAAAGAGTTTTGAAGATTTGAATTTAACAATGGCAACCGGAGTTCAGTGCCAATCCTTTCTGCGGGCGGGATATCCAACGCCAGCAATCTGACAATTGAATTAATTAACCGATTAATAAGTGTACAATTGAGTGAAGTAACCAGAGAAATTGAAGGGATAGAAGGGCAGATAGCCGCTAGCGAAAATGTAGTAGAAGATTATAAAATCCAAACAATCGACCCAACTGTAAAATGTGAAACTTCTCTAGAGGTAGTTAAATCTTTACCAAAGTTCACAGGAGAAATAACCCAATATGGAGAAAAGCGGCAGAAACCGCCATGAGTCTTTATAAAATTCGAAGCGAACAATATTTTATCGCTTTAACATTTCTACGTAATAAAATCATGGGAGCAGCACAGGATGCTCTAACTAACCATGGTACTGTTTTAAAGTTCCAAGCAATTCTCTCCAAATTGGATTTTATTTATAACGATAAAAGACCAATTCATATTCTTGAATCAGAATTAAGCATCCTTAGGCAGGGACTCATGACCATTACAGAATTCTACAACGAAGTAAACAAGAAAATGACATTATTGATAAACAAAACCATAATGACATATGGAAAAGACAGCGGAATAACCAAAGAAACGAATAAAACAATAAGGAGCAACGCTCTTAGAATTTTTATTTCTGGATTGAACGGTTCAATCTCAGAAACACTATTTTCTCGAAGCCCACCAGACTTGCCAAACGCTTTGACAAAGTGTCAAGAATTAGAGTCTAACATCTTTCGAGCACAATTTCCAAACAGGTATTATGGATTTAGGAATGAAAATAAAAGTCAGGGAAATAACCTAAGATTTAATACAGTAAATTCCAGACAGAATAATAATAATAATAATAGTAATAATAATAATAATGGTAATTTTTTTTTTTTTTTTTTGTGTTGAGGAGGGGGAATGCCTCACGCATCTCTCGTTTGCCGTCGCAAAAAAGGTATGTGGGGCTTGCACCACCTAAAACCCCCCCTCGCCTTTGGCCGTTTTTCCACCCCGGGAAAGCTTTCTCCATTACTTCGAAGTGGTGCCAGTTAAGGGCTATGCGCTCTCATCTTTTTTCTGCGTCCAGATTACCCAGTTGTTTCGTCCAAATCAGGCTTTTTAGCTCTGAGAATGGTCTCTACAAATCCTGCGATATGTGTCCAGGCTGATTCGCTGTCTATAATTTTTGTAACAATATTTTCTGGGGTTATTGCTCCAACAAGTTCCTCCATTCATCTATGTGCCGATCCGAACTTTCCGCACTGGAAAATGGTGTGCTCAACATTGTCCATCTCCGCATCTCCATATACGCATCTGGCATCAATTCTTTTTCCTATAGAATGTAGGAACGCACCAAAGTAACCGTGTCCTGTTAACATCTGGGTAATGTAGTAGTTCACTTCTCCGTGCGCCCTTGCAGTCCATGCTACCAGGTTTGGTATCAGTCTAGCTGTCCATCTTCCTTTTTCTTCAGCTGCCCATATTTCTTGCCATTGTTGAAGTGTTTCATCTCTGCTTCGTGCGATTAACGCTCTCGTCGTCTCTCCCGCCTGTCTTATCTCATAGATCCGTTTTCTCTCTTTGGCTATTAGATCGATTGGTATCGCGCCTCCGATTACTGATGCAGCAGGGCCGGATACCGTTCGATACGCGCTCGCGATTCGTAGAGCCATGGTTCTTTGCACCTCCAGTAAAGGTTTTGACCTGCAGGCGGTCTCCAGGATGCCAGCCCAGACCTCACATCCGTACAGCATGATTGCGTTACTCACCTCCATCAAGAGTTTCCGCCTTGATTGTAGAGGGCCGCCTACGTTTGCCATAAGTCTGCTAAGCGACTTAGTCGTCACGGTTGCACGTTTCCTCGTCTCTTGTATGTGTGAGCTAAATGTCAGTTTTGAGTCCAGTCTAACTCCTAGGTACTTTATATCCTTCCGCGTCCTTATTACGTTTTCCCCAACTCTCATATCTATTTCTAATGGGATCCGCTTTCTGGTCACTAGCAGGAGCTCGGTTTTTTCGTCAGCCAGTTTCAGATCGTGTGAGTTCAACCACTTTTTTACTCTCGGCATTACTTGTGTCAACTTGCGCTGTGCGTACTCGGTATTTCGAGCTGTAATGACAGCGACTATGTCGTCTGCTTAGCCCACTAAAAACGTGTCGTCCGGCATTTCTAGATGAAAGATTTCGTCGTAGCTAATGTTCCATAGCTTCGGTCCAAGTATTGATCCTTGAGCTGCTCCTGAAGTTATGTCTATACATTTCTCTCCTGCTATTGTTTGGTACAGTAGTCGTCTGTTGTCAAGATAGTTTTGTATTATCCGCATTAGGTATCCTGAGATTTGGGTCTTTTTAAAGCATCAATTATGTTTCCCCATTGAACACTATTGAATGCGTTTTTCACGTCAAGAGTTGCCGGTAGTACGGTCTGGAGAAGTGGTTGCCTTGTTGGCTGCTGAGGGCTTGGCTGACGACTTCTTGTATAGCTCCAATGGTCGACCTACCAGGTCTAAAGCCATGCTGCCTCGGGGAAAGGCCACCCCCTCTTTCGATTACTGCTGATAGTCGCGGCTTAATCATTTTCTCCAGTAGTTTTCCGGTTGTGTTTAGCATGCAAAGTGGTCGATAAGCTGACGGGGTTAAGGGATCCCCCTTTCCTTTGCTTATCAGGACTAAACGTTGCAGCTTCCAGGTATCTGGAAATTTGCCGCTGGTAATGCACTCGTTATACATATCCAGCAGGATTTGGGGTCTGTTCTCGGCACTCACTGTTAGGACCTCTGCTGGGATATTGTCGGGTCCTGGGGCCTTCCTCCTTTTTAGCGTTTTTGCCGCTCTCTGTAGTTCATCTACTGTGAAGAGCTCGACTTGTTCATCTGCTATTGGTGTGGTACTTCTAGAAAAACTATATGTGTGGTCGGGGAATAGTGCTTTAACTATGTGGTCCATTTGTCCTTCCTCCAGGTCCGCTGTTGTTCTTCTTGCTCTAAGCTTCTTCATCACAATTTTATACCCCATACCCCATGGGTCAGTATTGACGTCGTTGCAGAGGCTTTTCCATTTCTCCGTTGTACTTTTCCGAATGGCAGTGGTCAAGTCCTTCTTGGATTTCTTAAACTGACTTTCCTGTTCTGTAAATTGTCCTCTCCGTCTAGCTCTAGTAAGGCGGCGTCTGTTTTTGATGCGCGCTTCTCTGAGAGTTTTTATCTCATCTGTCAACCAGTACACTTCTTGGCCTTGTCTTCGAGGGTTGCCCATTTTTGGCATTGCAGCATTGCACGCTTGTTTGATCGTTGCCATGTTCTGGTTGACTATGTCTCCGCCACTCTGTCGGTTTTGTCTTGCGTCGATCTCTAGTATCAGCCGTGCTTTGTCCAACCGCTTAACATTCCACCCTTCTCTCTTCGGTGCTACTGTAGTTACCCCGTTTTCTGCTATGTTAAACGTTATATAGTTATGGTCACTTCCGTTGTAGGTGTCAAGAACTTTCCAGTCTGTGATTTTGTGTGCGCCGTTTTCTGACACTAGTGTTATGTCAGGGATTGTACCCTCGTTCCCTAGTCGATTGAATGTGGCTGTTGCTCCTACATTTGCAGTGAGTATTCCGATTCTTGCTGCCATATTGAGAACTCTACGGCCTCGAGAGTCGGTTGACGGCATACCCCATTCTATTGCTCTTGAGTTAAAGTCACCTGCTATTATAAGGTCGCCTCTTATTTGCCTTGCGTTGTCTTCAATACCTTCAAGTTTCGTCTGGAAAGTCTGAATATCGTCACTTGGGGTCAAGTAGCAGCTAGCTATCGTCCAGTTTCTGATTTGTGTTAGGACGTGGCATCTTCCTTTTTGTCGTTTCTGTGTGGAACCGTAGTAGGGTCGGGGATCCATATTGCCGCCGTCTTTGTATCGTCTTCTAGCCAAACCCCTTCCTCTCGTATCTAATATTGTTCAGAAATGATAACCACGTCGATTTGGTTTTCTATCACAATTTGGTGCAGCAGGTCGTTTGCCGTTCTGCTTCTATGCATATTAGCTTGAAGAATCTTCATGGCTTTCCTTTTCTGGCTACGCTAGAGCAGTTCGCTGTCCCAGGCAGGTGTCCAACGTCGCTCCTGTTCTCCGATGCACAGATACAACATCTGGGTGCCTTTGTGCAAGTCTTCATTTTATGTCCGCTTTCACCACATCTGATCCAGAGGTCTCTCCTATCCGGTCCGTTGCAGTTATTTTGCACATGTCCGACCCCGAAACACTTAAAGCATCTCTTTACGTCAAGACACCGCTTAACCCGGCAGCGGGTCCATCCTATTTTTATTCTCTGCTCCGCCAATATCTTTGACGCGTCCCTCATAGGTAGTGTAACAAAGGCTCGCCTTTGTTCTGACCTATTTACCCCTGTCAAGTGTATTAAAATTTCTTGGCTTGTATCGCCTATTCCTTCTCTTATTGCTGAGATTATTTCATCCTCTTGTGTGATGCTGTCGATATCTCTTATTTCCAGTTTGACTAATTGCTTTATGGTCTTCACTGTAGCACACTCTTTGAGTGTATCCTTAATGACATCGCACAGTTTGTCCGTTTTGCTTCCTTTTGAAAGTTCCAGAAGCATATCACCTGACTTGGTTTTTCTAACCGACTGTATATTACTGTCGGAATCCTCTGGTTTCAGGTTTTTTCGCAGATTGCACAACACCTCGGCATAGCTCTTTCCCTCTGCTGGTCTGACTAGCACAGCTTCAGGGCGAGTGCGCGTTCTTGCGCTAGGCTTGTTTTTTGTTTTCTCAGCTCCACTGTGCCTTACGTCCGCTTCTTTAGTGTTGCTTTCCTTTTTCCCCTTCTGTGACCGTTTGAAATCCGTCATTTGTCTGCTTATTTCGGACTTTCTTGCTCGGCTCTTGCGCAGCAGGGCTAGTGGCTGTCCTCTTCTTCAGTGTCGAAACTGGTGTTTCGCTCAATAAATTGCCGGATGTATTTTCTTCGGCCTTCCTCGATTCCTTTGAGCGCTCTAGTTCAACAGCTTTCCAGCTCGATCGATAATTTTCTATGACATCAAAGAGCTCACTCATTTCTGAGGTGCCATCCTTGACGTCCATACTGATGTTCCGTTGCTTCTGCATTGCTATCTTCATTTTCCTTAGAATGGCTTTGCATTGCGATAAGGCCTTTTCTTCTAACTCCTGTATCTTATATATAAGCTCCTGTCGTGGGGAGCATGACGTCGAGGTCTGTGTGAACAGGGCAGTCGGTTGCGGCGGGTGGGGGGTTATTTCACCTTCAGCCTCTGTTTTGTCCTTGTCCACATCGTAGGGGCTAGGGTTGGTCATCGTCGTCGCGTTGTTGTCCGGTGTTCTTGCCATCAGGCCGCTCTTCCTGAATACGTCTCCTTCATTGTTCTTGTTTCGTTGTGTGTTTTTCATCTTGTGTGAGTGGGTCCAAACTCTAGGCCGCTATCTCCCCGCATATGTGCAGTAGTCCTGATGCGCCCCCATGGGTCCCTATGCAAGCAGTGAGGTTCATGCGAGGGTTGACGCAGAGCTTCATGGGCAACTGTGCTCAGAGCCAGGACGGACTCTAAGCAGGATTCCTTTCAACTGCACCTGCACCACCGAGCCATCGGTGTGCGGCTTGAACGTACTTAGAGACTTGCTAAGTTTTATTTGGACGGAGGCAAGTGAGGCATTATCCTGAAAGCCGGTTCAGCGAGGTGGCACTCTTACATACTAAGGTAACAGAATGGTAACAGAATAATAATAATAATAATAATAATAATAATAATAATAATAATAATAATAATAATAATAATAATAATAATAATAATAATAATAATAATAATAATAATAATAATAATAATAATAATAATAATAATAATAATATAATAATAATAATAATAATAATAATAATAATAATAATAATAATAATAATAATATAATAATAATAATAATAATAATAAAAATATAATAATAATAATAATAATAATAATAATAATAATAATAATAATAATAATAATAATAATAATAATAATAAATAATAATAATAATAATAATAATAATAATAATAATAATATAATAATAAATAATAATAATAATAATAATAATAATAATAATAATAATAATAATATAATAATAATATATAATAATAATAATAATAATTGGAATTCAAATAACAATTCTAAGGGACAACCCCACCAGAACCAATGGAAGTAGAAAGTTTCATAAGTATCAAACGTCCGAGTAATAATTATAACAGAGGGTATAATGATAACAGACAGAATTATATAATTTTGCACAAAAAATATATTTATAATCAAAACCAAGCACAAAAATTGAACCACAATCCCATTAAAAAGAGAAGCAACTGGTCAACCAGCCCAGAAAGGTATGAGAATAAATAAAATTGATGAAGATCATTTTTTAAGTCAAAGTCCGACAGAGGAATACCACATATAACAAGAATAGACAGAAATACAAAAAAACATTTAAAAATATTAATTGACACAGGGGCCTCCTCTTGCTATATCAAAAAGGGAATTTAAAAATATAAAAGAATTACCAATTTACAAGAGAGTATCTACAGTTCATGGATATTTTATTATAACAATATTTGAAGCGAAACATATATTTTATGAAATAGAAGGTTTAGATCCTGGCTTATTAATTGGGTACAATCTATTAAGGAAAATTGGAGCTTAAATAGATGTAGAAAAAGGTATTCTGGAATATAATGGAAAAAGAAAAAGTGTTATGACAATGAGGAGAAAAACGATTTGCGTTTAATTGGAGAAAATAATACTCTTCCATTAAAGGAATATATTATAAAACAAGAGAAAACGCTATAGTCGAGTTCCCCGACTATCTGATACCCGTTACTGAGCTGGTGGAAGTGCGAAGGAGAGTCTTGAACACTGGTTTTTGGCAATTTGCGTTAGAGTGGGCGTGGCAAAAAAGATTTTTTGCAAATCGATAGAAATTTACAAGAATAATACAAAAAGGAAAAAAAATCTCAACATTTTTCAAAAGTGTGGGCGTGGCAGCTTTGAGCGATTTTTGGGCGTTAGAGTGGGCGTGGCAAAAAGTTTTTTGGCAAATCTATAGAAATTTAGAAGACCAATACAAAAATGAAGAAATATTAAAACATGTGGGCGTGGCATTTTTGGGCGGTTTGTGGGCGTTAGAATGGGCGCGGCAACATGAATCGACAAACTTGAGCTGCTTCTATGTCTTGGGAGTCTGTATGCTTAATCTCAACTTTCTAGCTTTTGTAGTTCCTGAGATCTCGACGTTCATACGGACAGACACACGGACGGACAGACGGACATGGCCAGATCGACTCGGCTATTGATCCTGATCAAGAATATATATACTTTATATGGTCGGAAACGCTTCCTTCTGCCTGTTACATACTTTTAAACGAATCTAGTATACCCTTTTACTCTACGATTAAGGGTATACAAATTTGTACGTTACTGTGGGGGTTAATAGTTTCATGGTATATATTTTAAAGAATGGAAAAGTCACTGTCATTATCTATGTAAACGCTCCGTCGGAAACGCTCCCTTCTGGCACGCCCACTCTAACGCCCACAAACCGCCCATAACTGCCACGCCCACACTTTCGAAAAATGTTTTGTTATTTTTTCATTTTCGTATTGGTCTTGTAAATTTCTTTCGATTTTCCAAAAAACTTTTTGCCACGCCCACTCTAACGCCCACAAACCGCCCAAAGCTGCTACGCCCACACGTTCGAAAAATGTTTTGTTATTTTTTCGTTTTCGTATTGGTCTTGTAAATTTCTATCGATTTTCCAAAAAACTTTCTGCCACGCCCACTATAACGCCTACAAACCGCCAAAAACTGTGTTTAAGATGCGGGTATCAGATAATCGGGGAACTCGACTATAGCGTTCTCTCTTGTTTTTATACCCGTTACTCGTAGAGTAAAAGGGTATACTAGATTCGTTGAAAAGTATGTAACAGGCAGAAGGAAGCGTTTCCGACCATATAAAGTATATATATTCTTGATCAGGATCAGTAGCCGAGTCGATCTGGCCATGTCCGTCTGTCCGTCCGTCTGTCTGTCCGTCTGTCCGTCTGTCCGTATGAACGTCGAGATCTCAGGAACTACAAAAGCTAGAAAGTTGAGATTAAGTATACAGACTCCAGGGACATAGACGCAGCGCAAGTTTGTCGATTCAAGTTGCCACGCCCACTCTAACGCCCACAAACCGCCCAAAACTGCCACGCCCACATTTTTAAAAAATGTTTTAATATTTTTTCATTTTTGTATTGGTCTTGTAAATTTCTATCGATTTGCAAAAAAACTTTTTGCCACGCCCACTCTAACGCCCACAAACCGCCCAAAGCTGTCACGCCCACACTTTTGAAAAATGTTTTGATATTTTTTCATTTTTGTATTGGTCTTGTAAATTTCTATCGATTTGCCAACAAACTTTTTGCCACGCCCACTCTAACGCCCACAAACCGCCCAAAGCTGCTACGCCCACACTTTTGAAAAATGTTTTGATATTTTTTCATTTTTGTATTGGTCTTGTAAACTTCTGTCGATTTGCCAAAAAACTTTCTGCCACGCCCACTATAACGCCTACAAACCGGCAAAAACTGTGTTTAAGACTCTCCTTCTCCCTTCCACTAGCTGAGTAACGGGTATCAGATAGTCGGGGAACTCGACTATAGCGTTCTCTCTTGTTTTTTAATATATAATTAAAAGTCGAAATAGACATACGCGTATACATAGTTAATGAACCTATCTGGGTAGTTTCGCAAATCATTGTATAAATTGTGGAATTCCCCTTTTTCATTTCTGTTGGTGTTAAGGGGGTGGACGCCGGTTTTTTTTTTAATATAAAGTTTATAGTTGCAGATGCGAAAAATTCTTCGTCCGAATCCATGTAGCTCGCTTCTCGTCTCGCTCTCACTCTGTCATCTTCTCGCTTTGCTCATAGCTTCTCGCTACGCTTCGCATCGCTTCGCTTCTCGCGCGCACTCTGCCGTCAGCCTTAGGAAGGGATAATGCTAAAATTTTTAGAATAATGTCAACAAAAATTTTTAATACAGTTTGATGAACCAGCTGTAAAAGCGTTTAACGAACTCAAAGATAATTTAGTGGAATTAGTTCAACCAGATTATAACAAAAAATTCACTTTGACAACAGACGCATCAAACGTAGCAACCGGACAGGTTTTATCACAGGATAATAAACCAATTACTTTCATATCTAAAACTATAAATAAAACCGAACAACTTTATGCAACAAATAAAAAAAAATTGTTAGCCATAGTTTGGGCTCTGAAAAATTGTGGTTGTGGAGGCAGGGCTGGTTACCGGGGGTGGTGGGGGTTTCGCATACAAATTCGGAGTTTACTTTGGTACATGGGTCTTGTACAATATTTAAGTCTTCGTTATTTCTTAGTATGTAGTTGGGTAGGTTTACCATCTGCGTACCGTTGAACGGTATTGCTATAATTTGGTACAATTTATAATTTGTAATAGACAAAATTGGGATCTTGATTTCGAATGTTAGGGTTTTATTACTGGTGCTAGTATGAAGTGATAATAATTCATAGATCTCGTGGTCTGCGTTGATTTGTATTCCCTGTGTCGTTAGAGAGTTTCTGATTGGTTTGGCTGTATTTGGGGATTATTTTATTTTGATTTGAGTTAATGATATCAGTCATTACCTCCTGTTCTCTATTAATGTGTGTTACCATTTCCCTGAATCTAATTATTGTTTCATTTTTAAATCTATTCATTCTCTCCTCGTTGTTATTTAGGTTTGTTAGTTGTTTGTTTATTCTGTCTTCGTCGTTGGCGTCCATGTTTCCGCTTACTATCTTCACTATTGTCCCTAGACCGTTGATCAAGCCTCTTCTAATTCTACCGCTATTGGTGTTGGGTAGCAGAGAGGCTAGCCTATGGTTGATGAGTTCAAGTTTCGCGAGTAGTAGGGATTTAAGGCTAGTGGCCTCCGATTTGTTCGGGAGGTCCCCTATGAGCTTGTGCAACCCTTTGGCTGCGATCTCGTAATCAGGTTTATTATGTGTTGTATCGTTGTGAATGTCAATACCGTTCTGGCCTTTCCTAGTTGGACTTTTATTATTGCTTGGTCGTTGGTCAATGGTTCGAATGGCAGTTCCTTGGCGTTGGTCATCGTCAATCTGTAATGGACGTCAGTTAAGTTCTTCTAGTTAGTCATTTGTGGTGTAGGCTAGCTTAGGCTAGTAGCTCCTAATGTAAGATTCTAATAAAGGTATCAACGCAACGAAATCCCAGGTCAGAAGGTTGGTAATAAAAGTTGGCCAAAAATATTTTAGTGGAAGAATATAATAGAATTGGTGGTAAGAAAATAAAACGGAGCCCCAAAATCCAAGTCTATCTAAAAGAAAAAAAAAATGTAATTTAAGCCGCAGAAATAACTTAATCGGAACTCAAAATTTAAATCCTCAATACAGGAAAAAAATAAGCGAAAAAATGAGACCTATGTATGTGTTAAGCCCATGTCGGTGGTCATTTTGGTAGGGAAATCTTCCTTATCTTTTGTTTGTGTATTTTTTGGTTCCGTGTCGTGTGGAGTGTGTGTCCGCTGTCCCGTAGTACTGTTTGTCTCGTGAAACGGGGTGTTATTTTATTCCTCCTGTTCTCCTTCCGGAATCCATAACTATGATTTCTTCCTCCTTTATCTCCGGTAAACTGCTGCTACTTCTAAGGCCTAGCCTAGATTTTGTCTTATCCACGATTGTTTTTTCTGGACATTTGCAAGGGTACTAAGAAGTTTGAGATGTATAGGTGTGGACTGTCTGAGAGAATGACGTATATATATATTTAGGGGTTGATGTATTCTAGTAAAATGTATATAGGAATATTTGGGTAATAAGGGTATAATAAAAAATTTTTTTTGAATTCGCAAAAAAAAATTTATATAAGGTATAGAAATTTGTAAAAATGTGTGTATAATGAATGTATGAATATGTTAAAAAATAATACGGATAATATATAGTTTAGGGATGTAGCGTATTCTTTTCTCTTTCCCTTTTCTTAAATTCTTTTGGGTATTTTTCTTAATTACGTGTATCTTGTTTGCTTGTACTTATCGATAGTGGGGTGCGTTGTCGATCCTAACGAATACATTGGGATCTGTAATTGGATATTGTTAGTGTATGTCTATTAATGGAGAATTAAATTCCCAAAGCCCCCGGCCAAGTGGTTTCAGTGCAGTGTTTCTTCTTTTCTTTTTTTTTTTAAGTGTTTTCTTGATACATTTTGCAGTGCAGTGATTATTTGTATATTTTTATTTTAGCATCCGATGCAAAAGCGATCGTTTTGTCGATTTTACTGAGTACAGTTTATGTTGTTATGCGACACCGTCTACAATGTAGCGGCCGGACGCTACGGCGTGCATGCAAGTATGTGTGCCCACATAAACAACTCAAGTGGTCGACTATCAAGTGCGGTTGCCGAGGCGTAGAGGTAGGCTCCCTACGAACTGCTGGCGGTGACGGTTTTCCCTTTCTTGCCCGGCACACAGAAAGAAATGATCGGCCGCGCTTATATTCACACATGCATTAATTTAGGTGGCGGAGCACTAGCATTTGTTAAGTTGTGGCACATAGGTTTTGTTATGCTTTCCCTTTTTTATTCCAGTGTGGCTATATTCACAATGTGAATTTCACATATTTATTCGCGATGCATGAGCGGCTATTAATTATTATTGATTGCCGCCTAAATATGTTTGTATAGTTTTTCTTTGTGTATATTTTTTTTATCGTTTGTGTAAATATATGATTTATATGTCAGGAATTTCCATATAAAGTATATATATTCTTGATCAGGATCAATAGCCGAATCGATTTGGCCATGTCCGTCTGTCCGTCCGTCTGTCTGTCCGTCTGTCCGTCTGTCCGTCTGTCCGTCTGTCTGTCTGTCCGTCCGTATGAACGCTGTGATCTCAGGAACTACAAATGCTAGAAAGTTGAGATTAAGCATACAGACTCCAGAGACATAGACGCAGCGCAAGTTTGTCGATTCATGTTGCCACGCCCACTCTAACGCCCACAAACCGCCCAAAACTGCCACGCCCACACTTTTGAAAAATGTTTTGATATTTTTTCATTTTTGTATTAGTCTTGTAATTTTCTATCGATTTACCAAAAAACTTTTTGCCACGCCCACTCTAACGCCCTCAAACCGCCCAAAGCTGCTACGCCCACACTTTTGAAAAATGTTTTGAAATTCTTTCATTTTTGTATTGGTTTTGTAAATTTCTATCGATTTGCCAAAAAACTTTCTGCCACGCCC
This sequence comes from Drosophila yakuba, assembly GCF_016746365.2. NCBI lineage: Eukaryota > Metazoa > Arthropoda > Insecta > Diptera > Drosophilidae > Drosophila > Drosophila yakuba. The sequence goes on from NC_052526.2 coordinate 24,031,698, forward strand.
ACTTAAACGCTACGTGTTTAACTTTTCTTTACTAGTATATCAGATTAATTATTTTTTTTTTTTATTGCGGCACATATTAGACGTTTACATATTTTAATGCGCGATGCATTATGTAGCGGCAATCAGCGATTGATTGTTGCTAAATATATGTTTCCATACATTTTTTTTTTGTGTAATATGCAAAATGATTTATTTTCTTATTGCGGCACATATTAGGCGTTTACATATTTTAATGCGCAATGCATTATGTAGCGGGAATCAGCGATTAATCGTTGCTAAAAATATGATTCCAACAAATTTTTTTTGTGTAATATGCAAAATTATTTATTTTTTTTTTTGTGGTACATATTAGGCGTGTACATATTTTAATGCGCGATGCATTTTGTAGCAGCAATCAGCGATTGATCGTTGCTAAAAATATGTTTAGCACGGTATTACAAAATTTAAATTGTGAATTTTGGGGTTTAATAGTATATTTGTTTTATTGCATATTTAGTGTTCACATTTTTTAATGCTCGATGCATTACAGTCATCAGCGATTAATGGTCGTTTTAATACATATTTGTTAATATGCCTTTAGATTTGCGTGTGTAATGTACAATTGTTAGTGCCGTTTATTTTGCTTCCGCACACCGTAATTTGCTGATTTTGCATATTTGTTCTTGTGTATAAAGGTATTTATGTATGTTTGGTTCTTTTTCTTTTAAGCGCACGGAATTTACAATTCATTTGGGTGCACTGCATTATTATACCCGTTACTCGTAGAGTAAAAGGGTATACTAGATTCGTTGAAAAGTATGTAACAGAAGGAAGCGTTTCCGACCATATAAAGTATATATATTCTTGATCAGGATCAGTAGCCGAGTCGATCTGGCCATGTCCGTCTGTCCGTCCGTCTGTCCGTCTGTCCGTCCGTATGAACGTCGAGATCTCAGGAACTACAAAAGCTAGAAAGTTGAGATTAAGTATACAGACTCCAGGGACATAGACGCAGCGCAAGCTTTTCGATTCAGGTTGCCACGCCCACTCTAACGCCCATAAACCGCCCAAAACTGCTACGCCCACACTTTTGAAAAATGTTTTAATATTTTTTCATTTTTGCATTGGTCTTGTAAATTTCTATCGATTTGCAAAAAAACTTTTTGCCACGCCCACTCTAACGCCCACAAACCGCCCAAAGCTGCCACGCCGACACTTTTGAGAAATGTTTTGATATTTTTTCATTTTTGTATTAGTCTTGTAAATTTCTATCTATTTGCCAAAAAACTTTTGGCCACGCCCACTCTAACGCCCACAAATCGACTATAGCGTTCTCTCTTGTTTTTAATTTCGTTTCTTTTTTATTTTACATTTGCACTCACTTATTGAAGTCACTTGGCCGGCTGCTTACCTGCATTACAGTATAATATTTAATAATATCCCGGTGATCTTCATATCTTTCTTCTTTTGGATGCTCTGGATCTCCTTTAGGTTCCTTTTTCGGCTGCGCCAGTTAAGTCGTGGTCCAGGATCTGTTCTGTTTTTATATTAAAGCCAAGGAGGATTTGTGGTACTGAAGTGAGTCGCTCGAAGTTCGGTGACAGAATGATTTTTATTTTCAGAATAATTTTCCTCTTAGCCTAGCGTACAATTCTTTTGTTCTGCGAAACCCCTTGCGTCGGCACTTTTCACCCGGATGCCCCTTCCAGTGCTTCGGTTGGATTCTTGGGAATCCTGACTCTGCTGATCCAGTGTGGGTTGATGATTTCGCTGCGGTGTATGGGCGGGTTGAGTGTCTCATAAGTAGGTCGCTGCACGTGGGGGTTTCGGGGGAGGTGAAGGCATGCTTGTGCCGTCACCGATAACTCACGCGTAAGCTGCCGGACCGCCCGTTGCAGACGCTGACTCAACATTCAGCCGACTTTCCAGCGGCAGCGGCGGCTTCGTGGTCCGACGGAGCTGGCCCTAAGTTCCAGTTTTAATTTTGTTCTCCAATTGTCAAGTACAATAAATAAAAACAAGTAAAGTTACCTTGCCGAGATATAACAAATAAATCAAGTAAAGATTCCTTACTTAAAATAAACGGTTAATTGGCGCCCAAACGGAAAATAACCCAGTTACTATAACTCTTCGAGCTAACGCAAAGAGTCGCGGTACGGTTTAATAAAGTGAATAACCAAATCAACAAGTGAACAGTTACTCTATTATCTAAATGAAATAACTCTTCAAGCTAACGCAAAGAGTTGCGGTACGATTCCAAGTGAACAACAAAACAAATTTTGTGAAAAAAACCGCAAAAAATAGTGCAAGAATAGTGCAAAAAATACGCGCTCACAACGAATAAAAAAATTAAGACCCCCAGCCAAAAGAGCTGAACAAATTAATAAAACAAATCAACAATACGAGCGGCCGACGGGAAACAGCATATCGCAGCGGCCACCCCACCACTTGATCAAAGTTCGAATTTCATATCAAAAAAAATGTAAGTGAGATGTTCATTTTTTATTTCAAATTAAGTAAATAAAATACTCAGAGCTGTCTAGTGTGAGATTTCAGTGTTTATTAAAACAAACTAAAATAAATTTCTGCCTGTTGCAATAGAGTGCTGAAGAACCTCTATAAGCTTAAACAAAAATTAATTCCGAAACGATTTGAATCTTTTATGTTGTGTCCGGGGCAATACCAAAAAAGGGCGGACTACAGTAGTGGTGACGAACTAATACCCTCATACTTAGAGCCGACTTTAGAGCAATCAAAAAAAATGAATACTGAACAGGTTGCCCGGATGGAGGCAAAGGTGCAGGCAGCCCTTGAGAAACAAGGCCGCTTATTTGAAGAGAGGATAGCCTCCCTGACAAACCAACTTAATAAAGCAAGAGTTTCTGCACCACAGATAGAAATTTTCCAAGAAATTGAAATAGTGCCAGGGACCCGCTGCGACGAGCCCTTAGATGTTGCAAAATCCATCCCCGAGTTCGACGGAAAGATAGAAAACTATGTTTCGTGGAGGCAAGCCGCTTCCGCAGCCTATTAAGTCTTCGAGCCAAACAACGGCACCTCAAGACACTACCAGGCAGTATCTATAATAAAAAACAAAGTAAGGGGACCAGCAGATGCTGCGCTGGCTTCATTCAACACAGTGTTGAATTTTAAAGCCATTATTGCTAGGTTAGATTTCACATACGGGGACAAGACACCGGTTCACGTAATCCAACAGCAACTGAGCACGTTTCAGCAGGGCAACGCGCACTATTGACAAATAAAACACTAATTTTTTTTAATAATTTACGTCGACCAGTCCATGAGGACCCAACAAAACCTGAATCATCTACCCCAAGAAGATAGTAGCGGTGACTACGAGTCACGGTCACAGCATGAAACGACACAGGTTGAGGACGATTTGTCCGGATCCGAATGCTGTAATTTTTTAGCGGAAGCTCCCTGCTTCTGTTCATAAGACGAACGGTTGCAGGGCGAATTATCAGACTTCTGATAGACACAGGGGCCTCAAAAAAGTATATAAAACCCCTTCCCGAACTGGCACGTTGGGTGTCAGTTGACAGCCCTTTTCAAGTCAAATCAATTCATGGGCACACTAAGATCGAGCAGAAATGCCTCATCCACCTTTTCGACGTAAAGTCCTATTTTTTCATGCTAGAGTCACTTATTGACTTCGATGGCATAATTGGCCTTGACCTCTTAAAACAGGTCAATGCTCAAATAGATCTGACAAACAGCGTCAACAGGTGAACCATATCCAAATTAATGACGCAGATGTCCCTCCTGCTATCAGACTCACTTTTGATAGTATGATAAAAAAATGGTAAACCCATTTGCGGATGTTAATGAGTCCCTACCGTACAACTTAAATACGGTTGCCACCATACCAACGGATGCCGAACCAGTTTACTCAAAACTGTATCCGTATCCAAAAAGCGTGTCTGACTTTGTCAATGCAGAAGTTAAACAACTTCTAGCCAATGGCATAATACGACTGTCAAAGTCTCCTTACAATAGCCCGATATGGGTCGTCGACAAAAAAAAGCATCGACGAAGCGGGTCACAAACAAAAGCGCCTGGTTATTGATTTTAGGAAACTAAATCATAAGACAACCGACGACAAATACCCTATCCCATCCATTTCGACTATATTGTCAAATTTGGGCGAGGCTCAGTATTTTACTACGCTGGACCTCAAGTCAGGGTTTCACCAGATCGAATTGGTTGAAAGAGACAGGAAAAAGACAGCGTTCTCTGTCAAAAACGGGAAGTACAAGTTTTGTAGACTCCCCTTCGGGCTGAAAAATGCCCCAAGTATTTTTCAACGAGCCATCGATGATGTGCTTTGCGAACAAATTGGTAGGATATGTTATGTTTACGTCGACGACGTAATAATTTTCTCCAAGTCTAAAGAAGACCACGTCAGAGACATTGAGTGGGTTTTGAAAAACCTTAGGGACGCAGGCATGCGGGTGCCTCAAGAAAAATCCAAGTTTTTCAAGAAAAGCGTGGAATATTTGGGATTTACAGTGTGCAGAGGCGGGATTCCCCCACCAAAAACACTATTCGCTCTTAGGTCATTTTTAGGTCTAGCACGCTACTATAGCTGCTTCATAGCGGGCTTTTCCAACATCGCAAGGCCCCTAACAGATATCTTGAAGGGCGAAAATGGCAAAGTAAGTGCCAACTACTCAAGAAAGATGATAATCGAGTTGTCACCAGAGCAATATGAAGCCTTCAATAGGCTAAAAAATATACTGGCCTCCGAAGATGTAATGTTGTCCTACCCAAATTACAAAAACCTTTTGACCTCACAACAGATGCGTCTGGCTACGGACTGGGAGCGGTACTGTCTCAAGACGGCCGCCCGATAACAATGATATCGCGAACACTGCGGGGTAACGAGGTAAATTTTGCCACAAATGAGCGTGAGCTTCTCGCCATCGTATGGGCACTTAAGAACCTCAGAAATTACTTGTATGGTGTTAAGAATCTTAACATTTATACAGACCACCAGCCATTAACCTTTTCGGTATCGGACAAAAACCCGAATGCAAAAATAAAGCGTTGGAAAGCCTTTATTGATGAGCACAACGCGAATATAATTTATAAGCCCGGAAAGGAGAATTTGGTAGCAGACGCTCTGTCTCGCCAAAATGTCAATGCACTAGAGGACTCAGTGGACTCGGATGTCGCCACCATCCACAGCGAAGAATCCCTCACGTATACCATTGAAGCCACAGAAAAACCGGTGAACTGTTTCCGGAACCAAATTATTTTGGAAGAAGAAACAATTGGTGAAAATAAGAAGACGCTTATTTTGTTTAAAATTAAAACTCGTCCCACACTACATTTCTCTGATCGCAGCACATTATTGCAAAGCATTAAAGATGCAGTAAATGCTGACGTAGTCAACGCAATTCATTGCGAGCTACCTGTACTGGCTTTCATCCAACACGGATTAGTTGCGGCATTCCCTTCCACCACCTTTAGATATTGCAGGAACTTGGTAACAGATATTGTAAACCCAACGAAACAGAGGGAAATTGCGACAGCCGAACATAATCGCGCGCAAAGAGCAGCGCAAGAAAATGCGAAACAAATACTTAGGGACTACTTTTTTCCAAAAATGGGTCACTTAACTTCAGAAATAGCTGCAAACTGTAGAATTTATACTATGAGTAAACATGATCGGTACCCAAGAAAACAGGAAATAGGAAAAACCCCGATACCGTCGTTCGCCGGAGAAATGTTGCATATAGATGTTTACTCCACTGCCGGTAAATATTTTCTAACCTGCATCAATAAGTTTTCCAAGTTTGCAGTAGTACAACCTATACGGTCTCGCGCAATTGTGGATATAAAAGCTCCACTTTTTCAACTTTTGAACATGTTCCCCAAAACAAAGGCAATTTACTGTGACAACGAGAAATCCTTGAACTCAGAAACCATTAAATCAATGCTCAACAATAACTTTGGCATCGTGATTTCAAACGCCCCACCCTTGCATAGTCTCTCTAATGGACAAGTCGAGCGGTTCCACGGCACTCTTGGGGATATAGCACGCTCTTATAAGTTGGAAACACAGGTAGAGGACACTGTCGAAAACATTCTCCTTCCAACTATAGAGTACAACAGGTCAATCCATTCGGTGACAAACGAGAGACCCATAGACATAATTCATGCAGCCTCCAAAGATAGTACAGTTCAGATCAAAGAAAAAATTGCGTCAGCACAGCAAAAGACACTTGACCAAATGAATATAAAAAGGGTCTATAAGTTGTATCTGGTAGGCGATCGGGTTTGGATAAAAAACAATAAAGGATTAGGAAATAAACTATCACCCCTATTCACAGAGGGTATAGTGGAAGCAGACCTAGGTACGACGGTTCTTATTAAAGGGAGGGTGGTCCATAGGGAAAATCTTAAATAGGTTTTTGACATTTGAAAAATCATGACAACTATTTTTAACTAATTACATTTTTTTTTAGGTTATATCTTTTCAGTTTAATAATAGCACCCATGACCTTGACCGAAGCGACATTGAGACTCAACGACTACTCCCACGCAGACTACATACCTATAGTTGACGGAGACGTAACAATCTGGGACACGTACACTTACTTGGGACACACGACGAACTTAACATCTTTCGAAACTTACATCAACGAGACATGGAAATTAATAGATAAACTACCCAAAGATCATATGAGACAGGTATTGAAAACGGACGTACAGCACATAGCCACCTTAATAACTTCCTTGACCGTTGTTCACCGACAAGCACGTAGCATTAACATGATAGGTAGTGCCTTTAAGGCAATTGCAGGAACCCCAGATTTTGATGACTGGGAACAAATAAAATTCAAACAAAATCAGTTAATAGAATTCGAAAGCAGGCAGATAGAGATCAACACTAAATTCCAACAAAGACTCAATGACGTTTCAAGGGCCATCAAGAACATTTTGAAACCAGATGCAGAGGTCAAACATTTTTATGCAACTATTTTGGCAAAGAATAGAATGATAATTACTAACCTTGAGGACTTAATCCTCATTGTTACATTCGCAAAAATAAATTTAATCAGCCCCCTTATACTAGACAGCATCGACATTAAAGAATTATTAAATGAACAACTCACCAATATTAGTATAACCGACCTTTTAGAGGTCTCCCATATAAAGGCTTTTCAAAATTCTGAATTATTGTACTTTCTGATCAAATATCCCAAAGCTCTGTTAAGCTGTAAAAAATAGATATTCTTCCTGTCCAGCATAATAACGTAATATTAGATCTAGAAGAGGGTAATACGGTGGCCGACTGCGGAACAAGGACCTTCGCTGTACGTGACTGCGCTGCTACTGTGAGCACCACTTTCTGCAGAAGACTACAAAATACTTTATGCGCGCAACAACTGGTATCTAGAACCGTCGCACACTGTGCCACACGCCCCGGTCACCTGGCGCCCGTTATAGTAATCGGAGAGGGCATTGCAGTAATAAACAACGCGACCATTAATGTAGTATACAGCACTGGACACAAAAAGATAATCGCGGGAACCTTCCTCGCGACTTACGACGATTACGTCTCACTAAATGGCACCCGTTAAGTGAACCACCGAGGCATCCTGAAGAAGAAACCTGCTGCATCCACGTGAACCGTGGTCAACGTCACCCTTTTCAGAAAACATCTAAGCCTCCCATTCCTACATGACCTTACCATGAAGAATCTTCGCCATATCGGGGATCTTAGAACAGGATTATCTTCACGATCATATGGCGGCTTGGCACTAATCGCCCTATTCCTACCCGTCCTGGGCACCTGGATATTGTACCAGCGCAGAATGCGAAAGAAGAAACCCGAAGACGCGTTTCAAACTAGTAGGGAAGGAGTTAACACGTGCAAGCCTTAGTTTGCTGACAACGCTGTTACGCCGGATGTCGCCGTGACAAAGTTGCAGCCGAAACCAAAAACTCGCACGCCTAGGCTGCCGGACCGCCCTTTGCAGACGCTGACTCAACATGCAGCCGACTTTCCAGCGGCAGCGGCGGCTTCGTGGTCCGACGGAGCTGGCCCTAAGTTCCAGTTTTAATTTTGTTCTCCAATTGTCAAGTATAATAAATAAAAACCAATAAAGTTACCTTGCCGAGATATAATAAATAAATCAAGTAAAGCTTCCTTACCGAAAATAAACGGTCTTGTTAATTTACATAACTACAAACCATTTTACAGATTATGAAATATCCGATTACATACTGTCTAATAACTCGGAACTCTCTCTAGATAATGTAAACATTTTAAGTCCTTTCATTAAAATAAGTAATACCAATTTATCACTTTTTTTATATTATTAATTTTAATAATTTTTTATCTGATTTCTACACTAATTATAAAATTCACATATTTTATATTTGTAACCAAACAAAAACGGCCAGAACTAGAAAAACCAAATAATGAGAAAGTATTTTTAACAGAATTAAATGAGCGTTTAAACGAAATTCGTAATGTGGGATTGGAGTAAGTTGGCATTATCATGCAGCCTAGATGTTTGGGAGTGCACACACTGTTTCCTATATCAGCCAGATCCTAACAGCATTGCCAACAGTCTCTCTCTCCCATGGTGTCTCTGAAGTAATTCAGTCGCTGCAGAATTTTTAACGAAGTCAGTCGATGCGTTTATTAGTGCGAGAGCCGTAGTTCTTTTCATTTTTATAATTATTAATTTCAAACTTTGTGAACAATACCCTAAATAATAAACTTAATTTGTATTATCCCTACAGTAATGAAGCGGGACGCGTCATTTTAGAAGGGGAAGAGGTTTCCAACCCGCAAACATAGCACTCTATCCCATTTTATAAACAAATTTTAAATTTCAATCTAGGAGGCTTTTCCTTTGTCTTTGCCTGTGTCATTGCCTTTGCCAGCGCTAAAATAAATAATCAAACTCTCAGAAACACACCATCCGCTTGGAGACCAAACCATGGTCAACTTATTGCGCTTCAATCAAACTGCATCGGTCAGCATAATTGAACTTCACAACGCAGAGAAATAATTTCGGCATCAAGCTTTTATTTTAAACATAATTGAAAGTTCAAGAAGTTTCAAAAGAAAATCTTCTGGCCGTGGTTGATCAGGAATTAGAATCACTGTAGGCAAGTGAGTTTTAAGTGACGGATTGTTTTGCCCGCTGCACTGCTCAATCTGCTGAGCGGACTCCGTTTCCCGTGCTATGTACTATTGGGGTTGCGGGATAGTGGATACGATCCCTTCCGGGGTATGGTGATGGTCCCGACGCAGCTGCACTGATCGCTTGTAGATTCTTACTAGTTTCAATATTGCCAGCAACACTGCTGTAAGTCTATGTTGTACGCCTAAGATCTCATATTTGTGGTCAATGACTTCCACGGTGTTGATATGTGGTGGTATTGTCGGATGCCTTGGACTCCTCTGTGACCAATTGCGGCCGTTGATCTGATCGGACACTCGTTCTTTAAATCTTTAACGTCTTATGATCCTACACAAAGGGAGGGTGCACGTAACAAAGAACAAATTAGTTATCACAGATACATCTTTCAGGTTTTGCTGCAACAGTGAAATTGATAAAAATCAACTGGAAAAGCACACCAAGATTGCAAGGATACTTATGAAAGATGCATGACTCGTACAATTTTACAAACATTTACTATACAAAATACTTTACTTTATACTGCCGTACTTTTTAATATATTGTTAACATATTTTCTGCTTAGCTATTTCTAAACACGCTCTCTTCTGTTTTATTTTTTTTTTCCTGGCAAGTTTTTTATTTATTAATCAAATTAATTTAATCATCTCTTTAATTTTTTGTTTGGTTCTTTAAAACCAGTACTTTAAAATGTCTGCAAAAAGTAAATAAATACAAGAGAGAACGCTTTAGTCGAGTTCCCCGACTATCTGATAACCGTTACTCAGCTAGTGGAAGTGCGAAGGAGGGTCTTCAACACTGACAGTTTTTGGAGGTTTGTGGGCGTTAGAGTGGGCGTGGCAAAAATCGATAGAAATTTACAAGACCAATACAAAAATGAAAAAATATTAGAACATTTTTCAAAAGTGTGAGCGGGGTTGTTTTGGGCGGTATGTGGTAGTGGCAACATGAATCGACAAACTTGCGCTGCACCTTTGTCTCTGGAGTCTGTATGCTTAATCTCAACTTTCTAGCTTTTTAGTTCCTGAGATCTCGACGTGATTTTCAGGTTCATTTTCGCTCGATATTATTCTTAATTTTTCATTAACAGTTTTATGAAATCGCTCAATGTCAGAAATTTTATTTTTACTTGTTGTTATATTTAGAGTCACCCCTTCTGTTCCTAACCAGATTTTAAGTGCAATGCAAATTAAAATTGTTTTAAAAAGTTTTTATAAAAAAATATTTTATTTTAATATTTTAGTAAATTTATTGGTGATAAACTTTTTAAACTTATACAATATTAAAAGACCCTATTATCGGTTTTTATCTTAGATCGATCTCGATCCGATCACGAAACAGACTGCCTTCTCGATTCTAATCCTAATTCAATCAACCTGGGCCAAAAGCTTTTCTTTTGAAACTTCTTGAACTTTCAATTATGTTTAGAATAAAAGCTTGTGAAATTTAATTATGCTGACCGATGCAGTTTGATTGAAGCGCAATAAGTTGACCATGGTTTGGTCTCCAAGCGGATGGTGTGTTTCTGAGAGTTTGATTATTTATCTTATCGGCTAGCTAAGCGCTGACAAAGGCAATGACAAAAGCAAAAACAAAGGAAATGCCTCCTAGAATAATATTTAAAATTTGTTTATAAAATAGGATAGAGTGCTACGTTTGCGGGTTGGATAACTTGCACATGAAAGCGGAGTGTTTATCGGCTTTTATTTCTTTGGGTTTACCCATATCGTTGAGTATGCGTAAAATAGCTCTTTTAGCTTCAAGCCAATCTCTACAGTTTACTTCTATTTAGAATAAATGTCAATACATGATAGGAATTTTTATTGTTTATTTAGTAGAAATCCATGACATACATGTCTCCGGGATTGAAGGTTTCTGGGGTCGTTTCAAGGGTTAATTTTGTATTTCTATGTTCAGTTTTAGCGATGTAACAGATTTCACATTCGTTTATGATGTTTTGGATTAGTTTTTGGTAATTAGGGTAATAGTAAAATTCTTTGAACTGAAGGGTGAGTTTTTATATACCAGGGTGTAATAATTCTTTATGAGGACAATTTCTTTGAATTGGGCGTATGTTTGAATGTCTATTAGTTTACTACTGGTTTTCATATTTTTAGTGAAACTGTCGAGTCTTATGATTTGAATATATGCATTTTGAAAGATTTGAAAATCAATTCATCAATTTCATTAGGGAAGTAAATAACACTTTTCTTAGTGCAGAAGTAATGTCCCACAATAGCTGTTGTGGGAAGGGATACTGGGTCATCTTCTCCTAGGAAGTTTTCTTGAATTTGGACTCTAGATAAAGCATCAGCGAGATGATTTTCTTTGTCGGGTAGATATTGAATATTATAATCGTATTCATTAAGTTTTATTTTCCAACTCTGTAATTTCATATTGGGGTCTTTTATGTTAGTTAGCCATACAAGTGGCCTATGATCGCTTAATATGTCGAACTTTCTACCGAATAGGTAGGATCTAACTAAATATTTTATTGTCCATACTATAGCTAATAGTTCTTTTTCTATTGCTGAACAATTGAGTTCATGTTCGTTTAAGGTTCTGCTCGCATAGCAGATGGGTTTATGCTCTTGGGATAATACAGCACCTTTGGATATATTACTCGCAGCTGTTGTCAGTGAAAATTTCTTTTCGAAGTTAGGGTATAAGTTAACACGAGCAAGTCAGAGGGGTGCGACGACCCGCCGAAATGCCATCCAAGACCGGATGGACCAACAATAACATCGGCGACGCTGAGCCAGCTGGGTGACCGTCGAAGGCAAGGAACTCCAGACGGCACGAGGCGCTGACTAAGCGCTCTGCTGGGTCCGCTGCCTCCAACCGAAGACTTAGTTCGTAAGATACCAGAATTCAGAGCAGTTGGCTCTAATTAAAAAGAACCATTCAATACAAACGTATTTGGTTTAATTGACGCCCAACGCGCTTAAGTGTCGTAAAACCGTAAAATCCGTAATAAAAAGATCTAGAAATCAAGGTCTCGTAATCGGGTTTTTTTTTAAAACACTTCGGACTCGCGCGCTGCACAATAATAGTGAACAGCAACAAACAAAACAACGCTGCACAAGCAACAGTGAAAACCGCTGCATATCAACAGTAATCAGCTAAATCAACGACAGCCAGAGGATAAACGGATCAACCAGCTACCGTCTTCGATGCATTTTTATTATACCAGTATACCAATATAACATGTAAGTGAGATCTTTATTTTTAATTTACCTTTTTTAACGTCAACCAGACATGTGTGCCAATTTTTGAAAAAAATACACATAATAAGTAACGATATAAAATAAAAAAAAGACTGATTGCAATTAAAAGTTCAGGTGTAGCGATTTTCATTTACAAATTGTTTAAAAAAATGATGAAGAAGGAAAATTAAACTCTTTCTCATACAAATTATAAAAAAAAAAAAATTAAAAAGTATCATTGTCCGATGTATAGAAACAGTAACGAAAACAACGACAGTGCCGAGGACTTAATACAGAGCTATAAAGACATAAGAAATAATAGCCATCAAGGGGGTTACATTGACGGTACTGAGACCGACGAAGATATAGAATTAAGTAACTTAATTGACGGCTTTACAGACAATGTAAAAATGGTTAACGACCAGGAATTTCAAAATCAACATCAGAACCTTAAACAAGAGGCAACACCAACACAAGAACAGGCGAAAACCTCAGGTACCATTAGTAATAAAGATGTAATTAGACTGATGGAAGCGGCCGTAAATGGCGAACTAAAGCATCAACAAAAAATATTTTCAGAAAAGCTTAAAGAGGTTGAGAAAAGGCAGAGAGTAAATGAGGGTGGACCCCTACGAGCAAATACCAAATAACTCAGCTACCTCTTGTAATGAACCGTTAGACTTGGTAAAGTCCATACCAAGGTTTGACGGAAAACAAGATGAGTATGTGGCATGGCGAACCGCAGCAGTTAACGCCTAAGAAATTTACAAACCATATTTGGGTAGCTCTAGAACCTACCAGGCCGTAGGAATCATACGTAACAAGGTAATAGGCCCCGCGGGAGTAATGCTTACGTCACATAATAGAGTACTAAATTTCGATCCTATAATAGCTAGAATGGACTGCGCTTATGCAGAACAAACTCCAATCGAGGTAACGCAGCAACAAATGGTTACTATGCGTCAGGGAGAACTTCCCCTAATGACTTTTTATAATGAGATTAAGAGAAAGCTAACTCTTATTATTAGTAAGACTTTGTTGTCTTATGACACAAATACTGCCGCTATCTTAAATAATAGATCACGGCAGGACGCTTTGAACGCTTTTGTGACCGGGTTAAAAAAATCAGTCCGACATGTAGTTCTCTCAGCTGCGCCCAAAGATTTGCCATCAGCATTGGCTGTGGCTCAACGGGCAGAGTCTTGCAATGAACGAGCCTGGTTCGTTGCAAGCTTTAATAAAAATTTAGAGGACAAATCTTACAATTCAGAAAACCGTCGCCAGGGTAACCGTTTTCATAACACCCCACAAGGTGATAACCACAACAACTCCCAGGGTGTTTTCCAGAGAAACCAAAACAATAATGCACCGGGCACTAGTAACCAAACTAGAGGCTCTCAATGTTCTAAAAACCAAGGACATAAAGGCCAAACGCAACAGAACAGTGAATCAAATAATCTTCGTAAAAGCTTCTCTCAAAATCTAGGTCCTGAACCAATGGACGTTGATGGCACATCACGTTCTAAATTTAGGGGCGAGCAGGCAGCTCGCAGTCGTCAATGGTTGAACCATACGACCCAAGAGCAGTCAAATGACCAGGAGTATAGGGTAAAGTCATCCTACGAAGCAGCTGAAATCGAGGCAGATAACACGTCCGATTCCGAATCATGTAATTTTTTAGGGGAACGTCCCTGCTCCCGTACATAATTCGTACGATAGCGGGACGGGAAATAAGGTTACTGTTGGATACAGAAGCCTCCAAAAATTACATAAAGCCTCTAACAGAATTAAAACACTTCAAACCGGTGGAAACACCATTTGAAGTTACATCAATCCATGGTCCTACAGAAATAGAACAAAAGTGTCTGATCCATCTATGCAATATTAAGTCATACTTCTTCTTGTTAAACAACCTGAACGGATATGACGGAATGACGTGGACGTGCCAAACGCCGTCAACGAAGATTTTAAAAAGATGATCAAAAACAGATCAAAAGCCTATGCGGACCCAAACGAGTCCCTCCCCTTTAATATAAATACGGTCGCCACGATTCGCACTGACGGGGAACCTGTATATTCAAAACTTTTCCCATATCCGATGGGTGTAGCCGATTTCGTCAATTCGGAAGTTAAACAACTTCTAGCAGACGGAATAATAAGACCATCCCGGTCGCCTTACAATAACCCAATTTGGGTTGTTGATAAGAAGGGTTTTTTACGAAGAAGGTCATAGAAAGAAACGTCTCGTTATTGACTTCAGAAAACTGAATCAGAAAACAATTGATGACAAGTATCCTATACCATCCATATCGACCATACTGTCGAACATTGGAAAAGCTCAGTACTTCTCGACTCTTGATCTGAAGTCGGGCTTCCATCAAATTGAGCTCGCGGAGCGCGATCGAGAAAAGACAGCTTTTTCGGTCAACAACGGGAAGTATGAATTCTGCAGACTTCCCTTTGGTTTAAAAAATGCCCCTAGTATTTTCCAACGGGCCATAGATGATGTTCGGAGAGAACACATCGGTAAAACTTGCTATGTCTACGTCGATGACGTAATCATTTTCTCCCAAACAATGGAGAGTCATGTCAACGATATAAACACGGTCCTAAACACTTTGTGTGATGCAGGCATGAGAGTGTCTGTAGAAAAATCTATGTTCTTTAAGGAGAACGTAGAATATTTGGGATTCATAGTGTCCCGAGGGGGAATTAAAACTTCGCCTGAAAAGGTTAAGGCTATAAAAGAATTTCAACATCCATCCACATTGTTCAGTCTCAGGTCATTTCTGGGACTGGCCAGTTATTATAGATGTTTCATAAAGGGGTTTGCTAGCATCGCAAGACCTCTGACGAATATTCTAAAAGGTGACAATGGGAAAATTGGTGCAAACCACTCAAAGAAAGTCAAACTGGAGCTCACCAACGAGCAGCGAAAATCATTTGAAAAACTTAGAAACACCCTGGAGTCTGAGGATGTCATGTTGGCATACCCAGATTTCACTCAGCCATTTGACTTGACCACTGACGCCTCTGGAAGCGGCCTAGGGGCTGTTCTTTCACAGAAAGGTCGTCCAATCATCATGATCTCTCGCACGTTACGCGGAACCGAGATTTCAATGGCAACAAATGAACGAGAACTACTAGCAATAGTATGGGCACTCCAAAATCTCAGAAGCTTTTTATATGGCGTAAAGAAGTTAAACATCTTCACCGACCATCAACCACTGACCGGTTCAATGTCGGATAAAAATCCGAATCCCAGGCTCAAAAGGTGCGCAAGTGTTCTACAAGCCGGGTAAAGAAAACCACGTAGCCGACGCCTTGTCGCGGCAAAACGTAAATGCTTTAGATAATGATACACACTCCGACATCGCTACTATCCACAGCGAGGAGTCGTTGACCTACACTATAGAGTCAACGGAAAAACCTGTAAACTGTTTCAGGAACCAAATAGTGATCGAACAGGCAGATTTCCCGTCTATAAAGTCAATCATCCTTTTTAAATCAAAAACGCGTCACATTGTGCGATTTACAGACCGCACAACACTGCTTCGCTCACTAGAAGATTTAGTAAAAATAGATGTCGTCAATGCAATCCACTGCGAGCTACCTATACTCGCCTTCATTCAGCACGATTTAATAGTCGCTTTTCCCTCGACGACATTTAGACATTGTAAGAGCTTGGTCACCGATATAACAAACAGTACCGAGCAAAGGGAAATTATGACCACGGAACACAATAGAGCCCATAGAGCAGGACAGGAAAAAGTAAAACAGGTCCTTCGTGACTACTTTTTTTTCAAAATTGGGTCAGCTAGCGGCAGAAATCACCGCAAATTGCAGAACGTGTTCCAAAGCAAAATACAATCGTCACCCAGTGCAACAAACCATAGCGGAAACACCAATTCCCGGTTATACTGGGCAAATTATCCACATAGATATATTTTCAACTGATCAAAAGCATTTTCTAACTTGTATCGACAAATTTTCAAAATTCGCTATAGTCCAACCAATCGATTCAAGAGCAATCGTAGATATCAAAACTCCGATACTACAACTAATAAATCTGTTCCCTAAAATAAAAAAAAGTTTACTGCGACAATGAAAGGTCTATCAACTCACAAACCATACGAACCATCCTAGAAAATAGGTATGGTATACAGGGGTCAAATGCGCCCCCTTGCACAGCACGTCTAATGGCCAAGTTGAGAGATTTCATAGCACCCTAGCAAAAATCGCACGGTGCATCAAGATAGATCAAAACATAACCGAGACGACCGATCTCATTCTATTTCCAACAATAGAATATAACAGAACTGTTCACTCAGTTACAAATAAAAAGCCTCATGAAATAGATTTTGCGGGCACAATAAGAGACAAGATCAAAGAGGCTCAAGAGAAAACACTTAGGTACTCAAAAGCACACAAAGACAATAAGCAGTACCAAGTAGGCGAAAAAGTACCAAATTAACGCCACTCTGCTCAGAAGAGGTCATTGAGGCTGATCTGGGCACGACAGTGGTTATTAAAGGGAGGGTGGTCCATAAGGACAACCTTCGTTAAGAGGGTGCCCAATTTAATTTTATATTTTTTATACATTTTTTTATATTATCACTTTTTTATACTTTAGTGACGTTTGTTACTCTCTATATTTTATATTTTTCGCACTTAGGTTAGAAAACTTGCTACTCCCATTAGTCCTATTGACAACTCCCTCTTGGACCATAAAACTAAACGAATACTCACACGCTAACCACATACCAATAATGGACGGAGATATTACTTTATGGGACGAGTACGGTTACATGGGACATACAACGAACGTTACATCGTACGAGACTTACGCAGACGAGACGAAACACGCGATGAACTTCTTCGTGAAGGAGCACATGAGACGGGTACTTGAAACGGACTTGGAACGAATAGAGACTCTTCTGGACACACAAAAGGTACGTCACCGACATGCCCGTAGTCTTAATTTCATAGGGACTGCCTTGAAAGCAATAGCGGGGACACCTGACTCTGACGACTGGGACCAGGTGAGGCTTAGACAGGGACAGCTAACGGACTCGGTAAACTGACAGATAGAAATAAACGACAAAATACAATTGCAATTAAACACACTGACCTCATCCATGAACTCGATTTTAAAATCGGACAACTTAGACACAGAACATTTGTACGAGACAATTTTGGCAAAAAACCGTGTTCTAATTCAAGAACTTGAAAATTTAAATCTTGCAATCACCCTTTCCAAATTAAACGTAGTAAGCCAAATAATCCTGAATGACGTTGACGTAAAGGAGATTGAAAGTAAACATCCCACAAACGTTAGCGTGTCAGATATTTTAGAGGTAGCTAGCATAAAAACTTTTCAAAATCGAGACCTATTGTACTTTTTAATCAAATTTCCGAAGCCTTTGTTAACTTGTAGAAAAATAAGAATATTCCCGGTACAGCATGAAAATAGAATCTTAGATTTCGAGGACGGTAGCACGGTCGCGGATTGCGGTACGGAAACCTTCGCGGTCAAGGACTGCAATGTATCAGCGGGCACCACCTTCTGCAGGAGAGCTCATCTCTGGCATGGTCGCCCATTGCAACACCCAGCCTGGACACTTGGACCCAGTCACCATATTCGACGAGGGAAGCTCATCACCAACGATGTAACGATAAATATCACCGACGAAAAGGGAATAAGCCGGATGATTTCAGGAACTTACCTGGTATCATATACCGAAAAAATTAAAATAAACGGCACCCTTTACGTCAACAATATCGGAACATCAAAGAAGAAAGCCGCAGTTTCAGCCATGGCTCAAGTAAATGTTCTGAGGCACCTAGAGCGCCTTAGTCTGTCATCAATTCACGGAATGAGCGTTAAAAATCTGCAGCACATCAACCACCTCCAATCCCGACTGCCATCAGGCAACACCTGGATCTTTTGCTCTGCCTCCTCTACAGCCTCAATAACCCTGGTCATCATTTTTCTTATCTACCGTCTGAAAGCCAAACGTCAACAACCATCCAAGACCATTGAATCCGAGGACGACTTAATCTTAAGACAAGGAGGAGTTAACACGAGCAAGTTAGAGGGGTGCGACGACCCTCCGAAATGCCATCCAAGACCGGATGGACCAACAATAACATCGGCGACGCTGAGCCGGCCCAGTAACGGATTTCGCTTTAGCGAAAGCGATGTGCAAGGGTCAGCGTAATGCGAGGCGGGCATGTGTGCGCTGGGTGACCGTCGAAGGCAAGGAACTCCAGACGGCACGAGGCGCTGACTAAGCGCTCTGCTGGGTCCGCTGCCACCAACCGAAGACTTGGCGACCTTAATAAATTTGATTTGCATTTAGTTCGTAAGATACCAGAATTCAGAGCAGTTGGCTCTAATAAAAAAGAACCATTCAATACAAACGTATTTGGTTTAATTTATATAAGGATTGGATCGGACGTGATGAGTACTTTTAATTTCTCGAAGGCAGACATGTAGTCATTATACCCGTTACTCGTAGAGTAAAAGGGTATACTAGATTCGTTGAAAAGTATGTAACAGGCAGAAGGAAGCGTTATATATATTCTTGATCAGGATCAATAGCCGAGTCGATTTGGACATGTCCGTCCGTCTGTCTGTCCGTATGAACGTCGAGATCTCAGGAACTACAAAAGCTAGAAAGTTGAGATTAAGCATACAGACTCCAGGGACATAGACGCAGCGCAAGTTTATCGATTTATGTTGCCACGCACACTCTAACGCCCACAAAACGCCCAAAACTGCCACGCCCACACATTTAAAAATGTTTTCATATATTTTCATTTTTTTATTAGTCTTGTAAATTTCTATCGGTTTGCAAAAACACTTTTTGCCACGCCCACTCTCACGCGCACAAGCCGCCCAAAGCTACGTTTTAAAAAAATGTTTTGATATTTTTTTATTTTTGTATCAGTCTTGTAAATTTCTATCGATTTACAAGAAAACTTTTTGTCACGCCCACTCAGTGCTGAAGACTCTCCTTCGCACTTTCACTGAGTAACGAGTATCAGATAGTCGGGGAACTCGACTATAGCGTTCTCTCTTGTTTTCTTTTGTGTTAATTACTGCTCCTATTTTAGTTTGAGAGTCATATGTTTTGCTATTTTTGCAAAATTGTGAATGAACTTACGGTAAAATCCGCATAGTCCAAGGAAAGATTTTATTCCTTTTGTGGTTTTAGGAATAGGGAAACTAATAATTGCATTTATTTTGTTAGGGTTTGGTTTTATACCGTCTGTTGTGATAAGGAGACCAAGAAATTCTGTTTCTTTCTTCGGAAATTCACATTTATCAAGTTGCAATTTTAGATTAGCTGATCGTAATTTATCAAATACCCTTTTCCATGACATTATGTGTTCCTCCAATGCAGTGGAATAAATGATAATTTCATCTAAGTAAACTAAACAATCTAAACAATCAAATTTTCACCTTCCTTGTACTAAATATCACTGTACTCAAGCAAAACGTGGGAAAGTTGTTGCCTTTCTTCTGTATTTAAATGTTCCAAACTAAATACGTTAGATTCTCTTATCTCGTCGTCTAAGGCGTAGTTAGAGGATGTTACTAGAAGAGCTTCTTCTATGTAAGGGGTAGTAAGAGGGTTTTCCTCAGATTTGGAAGACTTGGGACACTCATAGGTTTCCGCTTAGTTTTCTGGTAACCTTTAACCCAACTGATTTTTTTGTGGCGTTTCCGCTTAATTTTTCGGAGGGTTTTCTCCT
Organism: Drosophila yakuba; assembly: GCF_016746365.2. Lineage (NCBI taxonomy): Eukaryota > Metazoa > Arthropoda > Insecta > Diptera > Drosophilidae > Drosophila > Drosophila yakuba. The sequence continues at coordinate 24,051,829 of NC_052526.2, forward strand.
TTTTCGGGGTATGTAGAGGGGTTTTCTCTGAAGTAGATGACCTGGTTCACTCATTGGTAGCTTTGGATTCATCTGTTTGGATGTGGTCATACCACATTTTGAATAGCCATTTATAATAACTGTTTGTGTTGAATAATTAATTTGAGTGTTGGTTGGCTCTAAATAATTTCTGCCTAATAGGGAGTCATATTTTTCTGATAAATTATGAATATAAAATGTTTTCTTAGTGGGACAAAGTTTACTTGACTGCAATGAAACGCTTTGGTCCAATATTATTACTCCATTTATAGTGTGGACTTTTACGTTATAGGGTTTGATGAGGAAATTAAAAAAATTTTGTTTCATGATATTAATAGACGAACCAGTGTCTACTAGGCATTTATTTATTATACCCGTTACTCGTAGAGTAAAAGGGTATACTAGATTCGTTGAAAAGTATGTAACAGGCAGAAGGAAGCGTTTCCGACCATATAAAGTATATATATTCTTGATCAGGATCAATAGCCGAGTCGATTTGGCCATGTCCGTCCGTCTGTCCGTCTGTCTGTCCGTATGAACGTCGAGATCTCAGGAATTACAAAAGCTAGAAAGTTGAGATTAGGCATACAGACTCCAGGGACATAGACGCAGCGCAAGTTTGTTGAATCATGCTGCCACGCCCACTCTAACGCCCACAAACCGCCCAAAACTGCCACGCCCACACTTTTGAAAAATGTTTTAATATTTTTTCATTTTTGTATTGATCTTGTAAATTTCTATCGATTTGCAAAAAAACTTTTAGCCACGCCCACTCTAACGCCCACAAACCGCCAAAAACTGGCCTTCGCACTTACACTAGTTGAGTAACGGGTATCAGATAGTCGGGGAACCCGACTATAGCGTTCTCTCTTGTTTTAATTTTTAAGAATGGGTTTCCTCCTCCTCCTTCTGATGCCGAGGCTGGTTGAAGAAAATTTTCGCATCCTGTATCCATTCTATATTGGGCACTAGCACTTTCTCTCTGCCGTTTGACCGTAGGGTTTGGTGCACTATTACTGTATTTACCTCTACCTGTATTTAATTTTCGTGTGAGTTCTCTTGCTAACCTCGGGTTTATTTCAGCGGGTCTTGAATTAATGTTTGGAATTTCTTTATTCGTGTTATGCATAGCATTGTTTACGAAATTTTGATAATTTCCTTTATTCTTAGGAGGTTGGGGTTGGGTTGTGTTAGGGTTAGAGTTATTATGGGGTTTTGTTCGGTCATTGAATGTTACTTCGTATACACCTTCTTGTTGTGCTATTTGTTTAAGTTTAGATACTGTCGTAATGTCATGCTTGGCAAGGGTCATAAATAACCTATCGGGCCATTTTCTCATGATTACATCTTTGATTGTATTACTGAGTATTACTGATATTATTTTCTAACATAACTTTATTAGATATTGTGAATGATTTAATTTCTAGCTTTTCGACTAACTTACGGATACTTCCGCTGAAGGGAAGTACAACAGAGACGACGGAGTAGTTCTTCACATGGCGTTTGGGTTTTGTATTCGCTGATGAGTGCGTTCATAAGGGTGGGCCAGGTTGTTGCTCCGGATAACTGAGAAACACGATGAGCATCTCCAGCAAGTTGTATCTCAATTGCGCTGAAGAATACTTGTCTTTGTTTGTGGTCTTTGGTTGGGTAAAGTTGAACTATAAATTCGATCCTTCGGATGAAAGCACTGAGCTCTTGGGTATTACCACTGAATGTAGGTATTTGCCTAATTTGACTTACGGCTTGATTTATGTAGATAGGATTCCGATAACAGTTGGGCTTGCTCGGTTGCCATGATTGATTTTTGTTTTAGCTGAGTTTTTTGGTTCTTGGGTTTTGTTTTTACACTTTTATTGAACGTATGCAGTAGGTTTGACTATTGTGTGTCAACCACCGTTAATACGTAGTTCTTTTGAGTTTTTGGGTTTTTTGTTTTTACACTTTTATTGATCGTATGCAGTAGGTTTCACTATTGGGAGTCAACCACCGATAATAAGTAGTTTTTTTGCGGATAAAAAGAGTTAGTTGTATTACGATTTTATGTTCACTTTAGCGCCAATTGGCGTGGTTCAATCTTAAAAGAAACGCTTGGTCGTACAAGGATTTTTAGTCACTAGATTGATATTTGTAATGTAATGTGCACACATATCGAATAAGCACTGTATCAAATCAGAACATTGGGAACAATCACATTGTAGCACTTTTGCAACAATGTTTATGTAAGACAGCGGGAAAAGGATCAAGCTGCTTCAACAACGGAGGTTAATAAAGGACCTTATAAAGACGGCAACTACTGAAGAAGAAATAATAGCCCAAACCAAAAATCTGGAAGCGATCGAAGCCAAGTTGTGCAGTGGTGCGCAATAACGCAGTTGAGGCTGTATTTAATACCAATGCCCCAATCTGCCTTAATATTAAGAATAAATACCTCAAGCCGATGCGTGAAAACGCTGCTTGAAAACTACTAATCTCTGTTAGGCTTTTACTAAAAAACATGTGTACGGTATTGAATTATATAGAGCAAAACATTGTAAACCGTACACATGCCCTCTAACTAACTTTTTCTTGGACAGGCATACGTGTAGGAAGAAATAATAGAAATATACAACTTTTAATCAAAATTTAAAAAAAAAAAAATAATCGTTCAATTAACAACTATGGGCTGGTTCGGATCTGACGATAGTCAGACCAAAGACAACACGGCTAATGTCGTGAACAATGTCAAAATAGTAGATCACACTGAAGATATTCAAGCACTGTGGGTTTTACTCCTAATTTTGACAATTACCAGTGTGGCCCAGTTCCTTCTGACGTTGTACGTAAAACACAACAAAATATTAAAAAGAAGATATATGAGTAGGGCGAATAATCTAGACAGGGTTTAGAAAAAAAAATTATCTATACACAAAAAAATATATATATTATCAAAAAAAAAAGAAACAAAAAAAAAATAAAGAATGCGTATATAAATATATACTAACAAGTAGGAATATATAAAATAGTATGGAATGGAACGAGTTATGCAAAAACATAACAAGAATAAGAAACGAATTTGAAAAATCTCATAAATGTTTGTCACAAAATAGACCTATTTTAGGACCGACTATAAAGAAACATGCTAATATTCTGGTAAATTCCTTCAACGAAGCACGAATACTAGTGTATGATAACAAGGAAAGACTAAATCCAGATCATTGGTCTCAAGTATCGAAAGTTCTCATAAAACTTAGATCGAACTTGTTATCTGTAAAATTGAAACTTGGTTTGGATATATCAATACCAACCATTTTAAACTCGCCAATAAAAATAGAATCGGACGAACAAACAGAAACAGAAATAGAAGATGAAGATTTGAATAACCTAACAATTCCAGCTATACTAACACTAGCTGAATTGACGGAGGAAGAATTGGCTGAGCCAGACATAGAAGAAACAGAAACAAAATCTTTCATCATGGTGGACGAAGCAAGTGCCCAGAGGGCATACATAAAAGACATATCAACAGCGATTCCGGAATTTGACGGAAAAAAGATCAATTTGCGTAGATTTATCACGGCAATCAAGTTGGTTAACCTGACTAAGGGACCACATGAAGCTATTGCCATTGAAGTGATTAAATCGAAAATAATCGGAACAACACTCTATAGAGTACAGAATGAAGTTACAATTGATGCCATAATCAGGAAATTAGAAGAAGTGGTCGTAGGAGAAACAACGGACGTAGTAAGAGCAAAAATGGCAAATGTTTACCAAAAAGGTAAAACAGCCACACAATTTACAAATGAAATTGAAAACCTACGCAAGTCTCTTGAATCTTCATATATAGATGAAGGATTGCAACCAGAACATGCTATCAAATTTAGCACAAAGGAAGCAATCAATACAATGACAAAGAATTGCGATCATGGAAAATTGAAAACAATCCTAGAGGCAGGATCATTTAAGACAATGGACGAAGCAATAAGTAAATACATCCATTGCAGCACTGAGATGACAGGAAGTGCAAGTTCCGTTTTGTTTTACAAGAGAGGACAAGGAAGTTACAACAGAGGTAACTACCGAGGACGAGGAAATGGTCGAGGTGGTAATAATAGAAATAATTATAACCAGAACACCGGCCAATACAACAACTTTAATAATTATAACAATAGCAATGGCAGAGGACGAGGAGGATATAGAGGAAATAACTGCCAGAACAGAGGCGGTGGTAACTATAACAACAAAACCGCAATTTCCCAAGTTATAGCCAAAATGGTAATGTCAGACATGCACAAGGCACGTCGGAAAACCAGCAGGCTCCCTTAGGGCATCAAGCACAGTAAAACAAAAGGTTCATACCATCAATCTTAATCTAAATATTTTCATTAAAGTACAAAATGAACACACAAATAAGATACTTACATTTCTAGTAGACACAGGCGCCGATATATCAGTCATTAAAGAAAACTCAGATGAACTTTTGAATCTTGATCATAATAATATAACACAAATTACAGGAATTGGAAAGGGTTCAATAAATTCAATAGGTTTAACACTTCTCGAGATGAGAACCGGTAACTATATAGTACCGCACAATTTTCATGTTGTGGACGACAATTTTCCGATCCCTGGTGACGGAATAGTTGGAATCGACTTCATAAAAACATTCAATTGCCAATTAGATTTTACTACAGAAAGTGATTTTTTCATTCTAAGACCAAACAATATTAAACAAGCGATACAAATACCAATTTTTCATAATATCGATAACACTGAGATAACCATACCATCTCGTTGTGAGGTTATCAGGCAAATTACCGTAAGTTCGGTGGATAACCAAATTCTAATACCCAATCAGGAAATAGAAGATGGTGTATTTGTCGGAAGTTCGATATCAGATTCAAAAAACACGTACATCCGAATACTAAACACAACTAACAGCAATAAAATTTTAAACGTAAGCAAAATCAATTTTGAACCATTAACTAACTACAAAATAGCAGATCTAAACGACTCCATAAGAGCCGAATCAATTTTAAGCAGATTAAAGAAAAACTTTCCATCTGCACATAAGAAAATGTTGACCGAACTGTGTTCACAATATACTGATATTTTTGGATTGGAGACAGAGCCAATCACTACAAATAATTTTTACAAACAAAAGATAAGATTGAGAGATGATGAACCAAGCTATATTAAGAACTATAGAACACCCCATTCACAACAAGCCGAAATATCGAGACAGGTAACTAAATTAATAGAAGACAAGATAGTAGAACCAGCTGTATCTGAATATAATAGCCCATTATTGCTAGTTCCGAAAAAATCCTTACCGGATTCAAAAGAAAAAAAATGGCGTTTAGTGATAGACTATCGCCAAATAAATAAAAAGTTATTAGCTGACAAGTTCCCCTTGCCAAGAATAGATGACATACTTGATCAATTAGGCCGAGCAAAATATTTCTCGTGCCTGGATCTTATGTCGGGATTCCATCAAATAGAGTTAGAAGAAGATTCTCGAAATATAACATCCTTTTCTACGAGCAGTGGCTCTTATCGCTTCACGCGACTACCATACGGATTAAAATAGCTCCAAATTCCTTTCAACGAATGATGACCATGGCATTTACAGGTCTAGAACCATCTCAAGCATTTCTGTACATGGATGACTTAATTGTCATAGGCTGTTCTGAAAAACACATGACTAAGAATCTTACAAATGTTTTTGAACTATGCAGGAAAAACAACCTCAAACTGCATCCAGATAAGTGCTCATTTTTCATGAGTGAAGTCACTTTTCTAGGACACAAATGTACTGATAAAGGCATATTGCCTGACGATACTAAATATGATGCTATACAGAGATATCCAGTTCCTACTGACGCAGACAGTGCCAGAAGATTCGTAGCATTTTGTAACTATTATAGACGTTTTATACAAAATTTTGCAGATTATTCCCGTCACATAACAAGATTATGTAAGAAAAATGTAAAGTTCGAATGGACAACTGATTGCCAGCATGCCTTCGAACACCTGAAAAAACAACTAATGAATCCAACTTTGCTGAAATACCCCGACTTTAGCAAAGAGTTCTGTATTATAACTGATGCTAGCAAAGAGGCATGCGGAGCGGTATTGACCCAGAACTATAATGGTATCCATTTGCCAGTAGCTTATGCATCCCGTAGCTTCACTAAGGGTGAGAGCAACAAGTCAACAACAGAGCAAGAGTTGTCAGCAATACATTGGGCGATAAATCATTTCAAACCATATATATATGGTAGACACTTCACCGTCAAAACAGATCACAGACCGTTAACATACTTGTTCTCGATGGTTAATCCAAGCTCAAAACTGACCAGAATGAGGCTTGATTTAGAAGAATATGAATTTACTGTGGAATATCTTAAGGGAAAAGACAATTACGTAGCAGATGCGTTATCCAGAATAACCATCGACCAACTAAAAAATATATCCAAACAAGTACTAAAAGTCACTACAAGAAATCAAAGTAGACAGGAATCCTGCGCAGGAAAAGGAAATAAAAATGATAAAGTAGAATTGCCTAAGCAAACTACTCAAGAAGCTTCTAAGCCCAAAGTATACGGAGTCATTAATAATGACGAAGTACGCAAAGTAGTGACATTGCATGTAAATAATATGATATGTTTTTTTAAACATGGAAAAAAAATTACTGCAAGATACAACGTTGAAGATTTGTATATTAATGGAACTCTCGACTTAGGTCAATTTTTCCACAGGCTTGAAAAGCAGGCCGGTATGCATAATATCAATCAACTTAAAATGGCACCGTGGGAAATATCTTTGATAACATTTCAATAGATACATTTAAGAAAATGGGCAATAAAACATTAAAACTATTAAGAGTAGCGCTACTCAACCCGGTGACCTTAGTGAATACAAAGAAAGAAAAAGAAGCAATCCTGTCTACACACCACGACGATCCAACACAAGGAGGACACGCAGGCATTACAAAAACCCTGGCCAGGATTAAAAGACATTACTTTTGGAAAGGTATGACTCGGGAAATAACAGAGTACATACGGAAATGTCCAAAATGCCAAAAAGCTAAAACTATGAAACACACAAAAACTCCTTTATCAATTACAGAGACACCAATAAGCGCATTTGACAGAGTCATAGTGGATACGATAGGTCCACTACCAAAGTCAGAAAGCGGTAATGAATATGCTGTTACACTTATATGCGACCTGACAAAATATTTGGTAACCATTCCAATCGCAAATAAAAGCGCAAATACAGTAGCGAAAGCAATATTTGAATCTTTCGTACTAAAGTTCGGTCCAATGAAGACGTTCATTTCGGACATGGGAACTGAATACAGAAATTCAATTATCAAAGACTTATGCAAATACCTGAAAGTAGAAAATATAACTTCTTCAGCACACCATCATCAGACGGTAGGAACAGTGGAAAGAAGTCATAGAACTTTTAACGAATACATCCGGTCATACATATCGGTTGATAAAACTGACTGGGACGTATGGATAAAATATTTCGAATTTTGTTTTAATACTACACCCTCTATGGCGCATAATTATTGTCCATATGAGTTGATTTTTGGTAAAACATGCAATTTACCCAAGCATTTTAATAGCACGGATAGAATAGAACCTATTTATAATATAGAAGACTATGCTAAAGAAAGTAAATATAGGTTAAAAGTAGCATATAACAGAGCAAGAATTATGCTCGAAGAACAGAAGAAAAAGAATAAGGAATTATATGACTTAAAATTAAACGATATAAGTATATCAATAGGAGATAAGGTGTTATTAAAAAACGAGACCGGACATAAATTAGATTTCAAATATACTGGACCATATACGGTAGTAAAGATTGAAGAAAGGGATAATATAGTAATATCAAATGATAAGAAAAAACCACAAACGGTGCATAAGGATAGGTTAAAATTGTTTAGTTCTTAAAAATATGGTGGCCACCAGCAAAAAAAAAAAAATATATATATATTGTATATATATATATATATATATATATATAGAGAAAAGAGTTAACCCCACATAAGTGCATTGAATGTAAGAAAACATTTTTATTTTATCATCTTTGATGGTTGAACGATTATAAACAAAAAAAAATTTTTTGAATTTAAAAACCCAAGAACACGTATGTTTGTACAGAATGTTCCTTAAGTTTCCTTAACATTAAAATTACTTCCTTAATATAAAAAAAAAAAAATTATTTTTGTAAATTTACTATCAACGTAAAACAAAAAAAAAAAAAAAATTTAAAATTATAAAATAACTTCATAAAATTACGTTATTTTCCAAAAGGAGGGAGATGTAATGTGCACACATATCGAATAAGCACTGTATCAAATCAGAACATTGGGAACAATCACATTGTAGCACTTTTGCAACAATGTTTATGTAAGACTTTTCAGTTCCCAGGCATATCTTGAGTGCTCAGCAATCTGACCACACAAGAATGCTATTCAGACCAAAAGTGCAGAGTCGGCATAATTAGCATGCGCGACTGCTCGATCTTTATGTGCACATGACTCTCTTAGACAGCGGCGCTCTCGCTGCCAAAGTTAAGTACATAAGAGCAAAGCAACGTCTCTGCCGACGGCCTCTCTGCCGGCGCAGACGGATTGCATTGGGCTAGCTTGGACTCTTCAAGATCAAGCAAAAAGCAGTCATCTAAGAGTCTTCAACATGTCTAAAACGAATCTTAAGCAGTCTTAACAGAAGTTACAAATACACTGGATATCTAATGAAAAATCTCATTTAATAAATGTTATATTAAAAACATAAAAAAGAATAACAATTATTACAGTAAACAACTCGCACAATATTTCCTTTTTTATCCTACCGACTGCGCCATTTACGAATTCAGACTGCGAGTTTAATTATTGAACGTTTTTTATTAATTCCAATAAAGGAAGAACTAGAGCCTTTAGACTATTAGTAAGTTGGACAATGGACTTCGAAGTTGAAGTGGTTTAGCAAAGCTATCGCAATTGATAGCGTACTCAATACTGAACTAATGTATGGAGACATGTTTGCGTTTATATAGGCAGATTGGGATAGCTTAAGAGCGAAGTTTAAGAGAATTAAGTTATAAATGTCTATTCTCTCGTAAAGAGAGGAGCTCCTGAAACATAGGAGTAATTATAGAATCCTGAGACGATTGCGTGGGCGGAAGTTTTTGTTTTTTCAATTGGTTCGCCAAGTGATCGAATGTTTAGGGGACAGTGGCTCGCCACAGAGTCTAGACTTTGGAATATGAGGCTTTGCGTAAATAACAGATAAGCTTAATCGAAGGGCTCTCGATCTTTGATTACATTTCGTATTTAGACATTAGATCGAGGCGTTCATACGCACAGACGAACATGGGCAGATCACCTCGGTCACCCGATCAAAAATATATATACTAAAACTTTTCAATGTATGTTGTATATTCTTTTACTCCAGGAGTAAAAGGGTATAAATATCTTCCGATTGGAAAAGTGGAGTCGTTATTAATAATATCATCGGCATAAAAGTGGAGTCTTCCTTAATAATATCATCGGCACAAAAGTGGAGTCGTCCTTAAGGGGGAGATACCTACGCAAACCTAGAAAAAGCCTAGGTCTTTTCCATTGGATTCCGGGAAATTGAAAACAAAGCGAGTCAAGTTTGTTATGTATATATTTAGTGGCATCTCTTAGCTTAACAAAAAAATTTTTTGTAAAAAAAAAAACAAAATGGCGGGAATATGACCGATCCAGTCACGGTGACAAATTCTGCGGGCGTCAACTTCCTGGTTAAACTTTTCATCTGAAACAAAAAAAAAAAGATTTCGTTATAATGAGAAAGCTTTAATGAAGTGCGTAGTAGAGGGATTTTCATGATTTCGAAAAATTAGACATATATAACCATGAGTTCCTGAAAAGTGCGATTTTTACCCGTGTTTTTTGATATAATAATGGCTTTTTCTAGGTTTGCGTAGGTATCTCCCCCCTTAATAATATCATCGGCATAAAAAAGATACGCTTTTATATATGGTACAATTAACTTTTGATGTTTACTGTTCGTAAGGAGCAATCTAAACACCTGCAGTTTAGAGCTGAATACGATCTTCCGGATGTTGAAATATCCGTTTATTAAATGTATCGTTGCTTCGCAGCCTTATGCGACGCTTCACATATTAGTATAGTTGCAAGAGAGCATAAGAGCATGAGAATGTTTTTTTTTATTGCTTCGAAAACTTTTTGTCCGTTGTCTTAAACGCAACAGTAATATTGAAATAGAAAAACAAGTGATGATAGAGACGATAGGATAACGAGGAGGACAAGGGAAAGCTATAGTGCGTTTCATGCAGACGATAAACACAATAGACAAGTTGAGTTCGGGCCTTTGGCGAGGGCGGTCTCAAGACGTTTACCAAAGAACGCGGAAAAAGATCCATTCTAAATTATTTTCTTTTATATTTGGTAACTATTCAATCTAAATCATAACAAATAAATAAACTTTAAATAGTAAACTGAATCATACATATAAATACATAAATTGCACCGCACAGCCTTAGCATGAGGAGATGTCATGACTTTAAGGCTCAACCGTACAACATAAATTAGAATCGTAAACCTCAGTGCTACCTCTGCCTAATGGTCACTGGACACACATGTGAAGTTACCTAGTCCTTACTCACCAGTACTCACTTTGCTAGCATCAGTTATAATACAGAACTCTTTGCTAAAGTCGGGGTATTTCAGCAAAGTTGGATTCATTAGTTGTTTTTTTCAGGTGTTCGAAGGCATGCTGGCAATCAGTTGTCCATTCGAACTTTACATTTTTCTTACATAATCTTGTTATGTGACGGGAATAATCTGCAAAATTTTGTATAAAACGTCTATAATAGTTACAAAATGCTACGAATCTTCTGGCACTGTCTGCGTCAGTAGGAACTGGATATCTCTGTATAGCATCATATTTAGTATCGTCAGGCAATATGCCTTTATCAGTACATTTGTGTCCTAGAAAAGTGACTTCACTCATGAAAAATGAGCACTTATCTGGATGCAGTTTGAGGTTGTTTTTCCTGCATAGTTCAAAAACATTTGTAAGATTCTTAGTCATGTGTTTTTCAGAACAGCCTATGACAATTAAGTCATCCATGTACAGAAATGCTTGAGATGGTTCTAGACCTGTAAATGCCATGGTCATCATTCGTTGAAAGGAATTTGGAGCTATTTTTAATCCGTATGGTAGTCGCGTGAAGCGATAAGAGCCACTGCTCGTAGAAAAGGATGTTATATTTCGAGAATCTTCTTCTAACTCTATTTGATGGAATCCCGACATAAGATCCAGGAAAGTGAGCTTACCGGATTCACTGAGTAACGAGTATCAGATAGTCGGGGAACTCGACTATAGCGTTCTCTCTTGTTTTCTTTTGTGTTAATTACTGCTCCTATTTTAGTTTGAGAGTCATATGTTTTGCTATTTTTGCAAAATTGTGAATGAACTTACGGTAAAATCCGCATAGTCCAAGGAAAGATTTTATTCCTTTTGTGGTTTTAGGAATAGGGAAACTAATAATTGCATTTATTTTGTTAGGGTTTGGTTTTATACCGTCTGTTGTGATAAGGAGACCAAGAAATTCTGTTTCTTTCTTCGGAAATTCACATTTATCAAGTTGCAATTTTAGATTAGCTGATCGTAATTTATCAAATACCCTTTTCCATGACATTATGTGTTCCTCCAATGCAGTGGAATAAATGATAATTTCATCTAAGTAAACTAAACAATCTAAACAATCAAATTTTCACCTTCCTTGTACTAAATATCACTGTACTCAAGCAAAACGTGGGAAAGTTGTTGCCTTTCTTCTGTATTTAAATGTTCCAAACTAAATACGTTAGATTCTCTTATCTCGTCGTCTAAGGCGTAGTTAGAGGATGTTACTAGAAGAGCTTCTTCTATGTAAGGGGTAGTAAGAGGGTTTTCCTCAGATTTGGAAGACTTGGGACACTCATAGGTTTCCGCTTAGTTTTCTGGTAACCTTTAACCCAACTGATTTTTTTGTGGCGTTTCCGCTTAATTTTTCGGAGGGTTTTCTCCTTTTTCGGGGTATGTAGAGGGGTTTTCTCTGAAGTAGATGACCTGGTTCACTCATTGGTAGCTTTGGATTCATCTGTTTGGATGTGGTCATACCACATTTTGAATAGCCATTTATAATAACTGTTTGTGTTGAATAATTAATTTGAGTGTTGGTTGGCTCTAAATAATTTCTGCCTAATAGGGAGTCATATTTTTCTGATAAATTATGAATATAAAATGTTTTCTTAGTGGGACAAAGTTTACTTGACTGCAATGAAACGCTTTGGTCCAATATTATTACTCCATTTATAGTGTGGACTTTTACGTTAGAGGGTTTGATGAGGAAATTAAAAAAATTTTGTTTCATGATATTAATAGACGAACCAGTGTCTACTAGGCATTTATTTATTATACCCGTTACTCGTAGAGTAAAAGGGTATACTAGATTCGTTGAAAAGTATGTAACAGGCAGAAGGAAGCGTTTCCGACCATATAAAGTATATATATTCTTGATCAGGATCAATAGCCGAGTCGATTTGGCCATGTCCGTCCGTCTGTCCGTCTGTCTGTCCGTATGAACGTCGAGATCTCAGGAATTACAAAAGCTAGAAAGTTGAGATTAGGCATACAGACTCCAGGGACATAGACGCAGCGCAAGTTTGTTGAATCATGCTGCCACGCCCACTCTAACGCCCACAAACCGCCCAAAACTGCCACGCCCACACTTTTGAAAAATGTTTTAATATTTTTTCATTTTTGTATTGATCTTGTAAATTTCTATCGATTTGCAAAAAAACTTTTAGCCACGCCCACTCTAACGCCCACAAACCGCCAAAAACTGGCCTTCGCACTTACACTAGTTGAGTAACGGGTATCAGATAGTCGGGGAACCCGACTATAGCGTTCTCTCTTGTTTTAATTTTTAAGAATGGGTTTCCTCCTCCTCCTTCTGATGCCGAGGCTGGTTGAAGAAAATTTTCGCATCCTGTATCCATTCTATATTGGGCACTAGCACTTTCTCTCTGCCGTTTGACCGTAGGGTTTGGTGCACTATTACTGTATTTACCTCTACCTGTATTTAATTTTCGTGTGAGTTCTCTTGCTAACCTCGGGTTTATTTCAGCGGGTCTTGAATTAATGTTTGGAATTTCTTTATTCGTGTTATGCATAGCATTGTTTACGAAATTTTGATAATTTCCTTTATTCTTAGGAGGTTGGGGTTGGGTTGTGTTAGGGTTAGAGTTATTATGGGGTTTTGTTCGGTCATTGAATGTTACTTCGTATACACCTTCTTGTTGTGCTATTTGTTTAAGTTTAGATACTGTCGTAATGTCATGCTTGGCAAGGGTCATAAATAACCTATCGGGCCATTTTCTCATGATTACATCTTTGATTGTATTACTGAGTATTACTGATATTATTTTCTAACATAACTTTATTAGATATTGTGAATGATTTAATTTCTAGCTTTTCGACTAACTTACGGATACTTCCGCTGAAGGGAAGTACAACAGAGACGACGGAGTAGTTCTTCACATGGCGTTTGGGTTTTGTATTCGCTGATGAGTGCGTTCATAAGGGTGGGCCAGGTTGTTGCTCCGGATAACTGAGAAACACGATGAGCATCTCCAGCAAGTTGTATCTCAATTGCGCTGAAGAATACTTGTCTTTGTTTGTGGTCTTTGGTTGGGTAAAGTTGAACTATAAATTCGATCCTTCGGATGAAAGCACTGAGCTCTTGGGTATTACCACTGAATGTAGGTATTTGCCTAATTTGACTTACGGCTTGATTTATGTAGATAGGATTCCGATAACAGTTGGGCTTGCTCGGTTGCCATGATTGATTTTTGTTTTAGCTGAGTTTTTTGGTTCTTGGGTTTTGTTTTTACACTTTTATTGAACGTATGCAGTAGGTTTGACTATTGTGTGTCAACCACCGTTAATACGTAGTTCTTTTGAGTTTTTGGGTTTTTTGTTTTTACACTTTTATTGATCGTATGCAGTAGGTTTCACTATTGGGAGTCAACCACCGATAATAAGTAGTTTTTTTGCGGATAAAAAGAGTTAGTTGTATTACGATTTTATGTTCACTTTAGCGCCAATTGGCGTGGTTCAATCTTAAAAGAAACGCTTGGTCGTACAAGGATTTTTAGTCACTAGATTGATATTTGTAATGTAATGTGCACACATATCGAATAAGCACTGTATCAAATCAGAACATTGGGAACAATCACATTGTAGCACTTTTGCAACAATGTTTATGTAAGACAGCGGGAAAAGGATCAAGCTGCTTCAACAACGGAGGTCAATAAAGGACCTTATAAAGACGGCAACTACTGAAGAAGAAATAATAGCCCAAACCAAAAATCTGGAAGCGATCGAAGCCAAGTTGTGCAGTGGTGCGCAATAACGCAGTTGAGGCTGTATTTAATACCAATGCCCCAATCTGCCTTAATATTAAGAATAAATACCTCAAGCCGATGCGTGAAAACGCTGCTTGAAAACTACTAATCTCTGTTAGGCTTTTACTAAAAAACATGTGTACGGTATTGAATTATATAGAGCAAAACATTGTAAACCGTACACATGCCCTCTAACTAACTTTTTCTTGGACAGGCATACGTGTAGGAAGAAATAATAGAAATATACAACTTTTAATCAAAATTTAAAAAAAAAAAAATAATCGTTCAATTAACAACTATGGGCTGGTTCGGATCTGACGATAGTCAGACCAAAGACAACACGGCTAATGTCGTGAACAATGTCAAAATAGTAGATCACACTGAAGATATTCAAGCACTGTGGGTTTTACTCCTAATTTTGACAATTACCAGTGTGGCCCAGTTCCTTCTGACGTTGTACGTAAAACACAACAAAATATTAAAAAGAAGATATATGAGTAGGGCGAATAATCTAGACAGGGTTTAGAAAAAAAAATTATCTATACACAAAAAAATATATATATTATCAAAAAAAAAGAAACAAAAAAAAAATAAAGAATGAGTATATAAATATATACTAACAAGTAGGAATATATAAAATAGTATGGAATGGAACGAGTTATGCAAAAACATAACAAGAATAAGAAACGAATTTGAAAAATCTCATAAATGTTTGTCACAAAATAGACCTATTTTAGGACCGACTATAAAGAAACATGCTAATATTCTGGTAAATTCCTTCAACGAAGCACGAATACTAGTGTATGATAACAAGGAAAGACTAAATCCAGATCATTGGTCTCAAGTATCGAAAGTTCTCATAAAACTTAGATCGAACTTGTTATCTGTAAAATTGAAACTTGGTTTGGATATATCAATACCAACCATTTTAAACTCGCCAATAAAAATAGAATCGGACGAACAAACAGAAACAGAAATAGAAGATGAAGATTTGAATAACCTAACAATTCCAGCTATACTAACACTAGCTGAATTGACGGAGGAAGAATTGGCTGAGCCAGACATAGAAGAAACAGAAACAAAATCTTTCATCATGGTGGACGAAGCAAGTGCCCAGAGGGCATACATAAAAGACATATCAACAGCGATTCCGGAATTTGACGGAAAAAAGATCAATTTGCGTAGATTTATCACGGCAATCAAGTTGGTTAACCTGACTAAGGGACCACATGAAGCTATTGCCATTGAAGTGATTAAATCGAAAATAATCGGAACAACACTCTATAGAGTACAGAATGAAGTTACAATTGATGCCATAATCAGGAAATTAGAAGAAGTGGTCGTAGGAGAAACAACGGACGTAGTAAGAGCAAAAATGGCAAATGTTTACCAAAAAGGTAAAACAGCCACACAATTTACAAATGAAATTGAAAACCTACGCAAGTCTCTTGAATCTTCATATATAGATGAAGGATTGCAACCAGAACATGCTATCAAATTTAGCACAAAGGAAGCAATCAATACAATGACAAAGAATTGCGATCATGGAAAATTGAAAACAATCCTAGAGGCAGGATCATTTAAGACAATGGACGAAGCAATAAGTAAATACATCCATTGCAGCACTGAGATGACAGGAAGTGCAAGTTCCGTTTTGTTTTACAAGAGAGGACAAGGAAGTTACAACAGAGGTAACTACCGAGGACGAGGAAATGGTCGAGGTGGTAATAATAGAAATAATTATAACCAGAACACCGGCCAATACAACAACTATAATAATTATAACAATAGCAATGGCAGAGGACGAGGAGGATATAGAGGAAATAACTGCCAGAACAGAGGCGGTGGTAACTATAACAACCAAAACCGCAATTTCCCAAGTTATAGCCAAAATGGTAATGTCAGACATGCACAAGGCACGTCGGAAAACCAGCAGGCTCCCTTAGGGCATCAAGCACAGTAAAACAAAAGGTTCATACCATCAATCTTAATCTAAATATTTTCATTAAAGTACAAAATGAACACACAAATAAGATACTTACATTTCTAGTAGACACAGGCGCCGATATATCAGTCATTAAAGAAAACTCAGATGAACTTTTGAATCTTGATCATAATAATATAACACAAATTACAGGAATTGGAAAGGGTTCAATAAATTCAATAGGTTTAACACTTCTCGAGATGAGAACCGGTAACTATATAGTACCGCACAATTTTCATGTTGTGGACGACAATTTTCCGATCCCTGGTGACGGAATAGTTGGAATCGACTTCATAAAAACATTCAATTGCCAATTAGATTTTACTACAGAAAGTGATTTTTTCATTCTAAGACCAAACAATATTAAACAAGCGATACAAATACCAATTTTTCATAATATCGATAACACTGAGATAACCATACCATCTCGTTGTGAGGTTATCAGGCAAATTACCGTAAGTTCGGTGGATAACCAAATTCTAATACCCAATCAGGAAATAGAAGATGGTGTATTTGTCGGAAGTTCGATATCAGATTCAAAAAACACGTACATCCGAATACTAAACACAACTAACAGCAATAAAATTTTAAACGTAAGCAAAATCAATTTTGAACCATTAACTAACTACAAAATAGCAGATCTAAACGACTCCATAAGAGCCGAATCAATTTTAAGCAGATTAAAGAAAAACTTTCCATCTGCACATAAGAAAATGTTGACCGAACTGTGTTCACAATATACTGATATTTTTGGATTGGAGACAGAGCCAATCACTACAAATAATTTTTACAAACAAAAGATAAGATTGAGAGATGATGAACCAAGCTATATTAAGAACTATAGAACACCCCATTCACAACAAGCCGAAATATCGAGACAGGTAACTAAATTAATAGAAGACAAGATAGTAGAACCAGCTGTATCTGAATATAATAGCCCATTATTGCTAGTTCCGAAAAAATCCTTACCGGATTCAAAAGAAAAAAAATGGCGTTTAGTGATAGACTATCGCCAAATAAATAAAAAGTTATTAGCTGACAAGTTCCCCTTGCCAAGAATAGATGACATACTTGATCAATTAGGCCGAGCAAAATATTTCTCGTGCCTGGATCTTATGTCGGGATTCCATCAAATAGAGTTAGAAGAAGATTCTCGAAATATAACATCCTTTTCTACGAGCAGTGGCTCTTATCGCTTCACGCGACTACCATACGGATTAAAAATAGCTCCAAATTCCTTTCAACGAATGATGACCATGGCATTTACAGGTCTAGAACCATCTCAAGCATTTCTGTACATGGATGACTTAATTGTCATAGGCTGTTCTGAAAAACACATGACTAAGAATCTTACAAATGTTTTTGAACTATGCAGGAAAAACAACCTCAAACTGCATCCAGATAAGTGCTCATTTTTCATGAGTGAAGTCACTTTTCTAGGACACAAATGTACTGATAAAGGCATATTGCCTGACGATACTAAATATGATGCTATACAGAGATATCCAGTTCCTACTGACGCAGACAGTGCCAGAAGATTCGTAGCATTTTGTAACTATTATAGACGTTTTATACAAAATTTTGCAGATTATTCCCGTCACATAACAAGATTATGTAAGAAAAATGTAAAGTTCGAATGGACAACTGATTGCCAGCATGCCTTCGAACACCTGAAAAAACAACTAATGAATCCAACTTTGCTGAAATACCCCGACTTTAGCAAAGAGTTCTGTATTATAACTGATGCTAGCAAAGAGGCATGCGGAGCGGTATTGACCCAGAACTATAATGGTATCCATTTGCCAGTAGCTTATGCATCCCGTAGCTTCACTAAGGGTGAGAGCAACAAGTCAACAACAGAGCAAGAGTTGTCAGCAATACATTGGGCGATAAATCATTTCAAACCATATATATATGGTAGACACTTCACCGTCAAAACAGATCACAGACCGTTAACATACTTGTTCTCGATGGTTAATCCAAGCTCAAAACTGACCAGAATGAGGCTTGATTTAGAAGAATATGAATTTACTGTGGAATATCTTAAGGGAAAAGACAATTACGTAGCAGATGCGTTATCCAGAATAACCATCGACCAACTAAAAAATATATCCAAACAAGTACTAAAGTCACTACAAGAAATCAAAGTAGACAGGAATCCTGCGCAGGAAAAGGAAATAAAAATGATAAAGTAGAATTGCCTAAGCAAACTACTCAAGAAGCTTCTAAGCCCAAAGTATACGGAGTCATTAATAATGACGAAGTACGCAAAGTAGTGACATTGCATGAAATAATATGATATGTTTTTTTAAACATGGAAAAAAAATTACTGCAAGATACAACGTTGAAGATTTGTATATTAATGGAACTCTCGACTTAGGTCAATTTTTCCACAGGCTTGAAAAGCAGGCCGGTATGCATAATATCAATCAACTTAAAATGGCACCGTGGGAAAATATCTTTGATAACATTTCAATAGATACATTTAAGAAAATGGGCAATAAAACATTAAAACTATTAAGAGTAGCGCTACTCAACCCGGTGACCTTAGTGAATACAAAGAAAGAAAAAGAAGCAATCCTGTCTACACACCACGACGATCCAACACAAGGAGGACACGCAGGCATTACAAAAACCCTGGCCAGGATTAAAAGACATTACTTTTGGAAAGGTATGACTCGGGAAATAACAGAGTACATACGGAAATGTCCAAAATGCCAAAAAGCTAAAACTATGAAACACACAAAAACTCCTTTATCAATTACAGAGACACCAATAAGCGCATTTGACAGAGTCATAGTGGATACGATAGGTCCACTACCAAAGTCAGAAAGCGGTAATGAATATGCTGTTACACTTATATGCGACCTGACAAAATATTTGGTAACCATTCCAATCGCAAATAAAAGCGCAAATACAGTAGCGAAAGCAATATTTGAATCTTTCGTACTAAAGTTCGGTCCAATGAAGACGTTCATTTCGGACATGGGAACTGAATACAGAAATTCAATTATCAAAGACTTATGCAAATACCTGAAAGTAGAAAATATAACTTCTTCAGCACACCATCATCAGACGGTAGGAACAGTGGAAAGAAGTCATAGAACTTTTAACGAATACATCCGGTCATACATATCGGTTGATAAAACTGACTGGGACGTATGGATAAAATATTTCGAATTTTGTTTTAATACTACACCCTCTATGGCGCATAATTATTGTCCATATGAGTTGATTTTTGGTAAAACATGCAATTTACCCAAGCATTTTAATAGCACGGATAGAATAGAACCTATTTATAATATAGAAGACTATGCTAAAGAAAGTAAATATAGGTTAAAAGTAGCATATAACAGAGCAAGAATTATGCTCGAAGAACAGAAGAAAAAGAATAAGGAATTATATGACTTAAAATTAAACGATATAAGTATATCAATAGGAGATAAGGTGTTATTAAAAAACGAGACCGGACATAAATTAGATTTCAAATATACTGGACCATATACGGTAGTAAAGATTGAAGAAAGGGATAATATAGTAATATCAAATGATAAGAAAAAACCACAAACGGTACATAAGGATAGGTTAAAATTGTTTAGTTCTTAAAAATATGGTGGCCACCAGCAAAAAAAAAAAAAAAATATATATTGTATATATATATATATATATATATATATATAGAGAAAAGAGTTAACCCCACATAAGTGCATTGAATGTAAGAAAACATTTTTATTTTATCATCTTTGATGGTTGAACGATTATAAACAAAAAAAAATTTTTTGAATTTAAAAACCCAAGAACACGTATGTTTGTACAGAATGTTCCTTAAGTTTCCTTAACATTAAAATTACTTCCTTAATATAAAAAAAAAAAAATTATTTTTGTAAATTTACTATCAACGTAAAACAAAAAAAAAAAAAAAAATTTAAAATTATAAAATAACTTCATAAAATTACGTTATTTTCCAAAAGGAGGGAGATGTAATGTGCACACATATCGAATAAGCACTGTATCAAATCAGAACATTGGGAACAATCACATTGTAGCACTTTTGCAACAATGTTTATGTAAGACTTTTCAGTTCCCAGGCATATCTTGAGTGCTCAGCAATCTGACCACACAAGAATGCTATTCAGACCAAAAGTGCAGAGTCGGCATAATTAGCATGCGCGACTGCTCGATCTTTATGTGCACATGACTCTCTTAGACAGCGGCGCTCTCGCTGCCAAAGTTAAGTACATAAGAGCAAAGCAACGTCTCTGCCGACGGCCTCTCTGCCGGCGCAGACGGATTGCATTGGGCTAGCTTGGACTCTTCAAGATCAAGCAAAAAGCAGTCATCTAAGAGTCTTCAACATGTCTAAAACGAATCTTAAGCAGTCTTAACAGAAGTTACAAATACACTGGATATCTAATGAAAAATCTCATTTAATAAATGTTATATTAAAAACATAAAAAAGAATAACAATTATTACAGTAAACAACTCGCACAATATTTCCTTTTTTATCCTACCGACTGCGCCATTTACGAATTCAGACTGCGAGTTTAATTATTGAACGTTTTTTATTAATTCCAATAAAGGAAGAACTAGAGCCTTTAGACTATTAGTAAGTTGGACAATGGACTTCGAAGTTGAAGTGGTTTAGCAAAGCTATCGCAATTGATAGCGTACTCAATACTGAACTAATGTATGGAGACATGTTTGCGTTTATATAGGCAGATTGGGATAGCTTAAGAGCGAAGTTTAAGAGAATTAAGTTATAAATGTCTATTCTCTCGTAAAGAGAGGAGCTCCTGAAACATAGGAGTAATTATAGAATCCTGAGACGATTGCGTGGGCGGAAGTTTTTGTTTTTTCAATTGGTTCGCCAAGTGATCGAATGTTTAGGGGACAGTGGCTCGCCACAGAGTCTAGACTTTGGAATATGAGGCTTTGCGTAAATAACAGATAAGCTTAATCGAAGGGCTCTCGATCTTTGATTACATTTCGTATTTAGACATTAGATCGAGGCGTTCATACGCACAGACGAACATGGGCAGATCACCTCGGTCACCCGATCAAAAATATATATACTAAAACTTTTCAATGTATGTTGTATATTCTTTTACTCCAGGAGTAAAAGGGTATAAATATCTTCCGATTGGAAAAGTGGAGTCGTTATTAATAATATCATCGGCATAAAAGTGGAGTCTTCCTTAATAATATCATCGGCACAAAAGTGGAGTCGTCCTTAAGGGGGGAGATACCTACGCAAACCTAGAAAAAGCCTAGGTCTTTTCCATTGGATTCCGGGAAATTGAAAACAAAGCGAGTCAAGTTTGTTATGTATATATTTAGTGGCATCTCTTAGCTTAACAAAAAAAATTTTTTGTAAAAAAAAAAACAAAATGGCGGGAATATGACCGATCCAGTCACGGTGACAAATTCTGCGGGCGTCAACTTCCTGGTTAAACTTTTCATCTGAAACAAAAAAAAAAAGATTTCGTTATAATGAGAAAGCTTTAATGAAGTGCGTAGTAGAGGGATTTTCATGATTTCGAAAAATTAGACATATATAACCATGAGTTCCTGAAAAGTGCGATTTTTACCCGTGTTTTTTGATATAATAATGGCTTTTTCTAGGTTTGCGTAGGTATCTCCCCCCTTAATAATATCATCGGCATAAAAAAGATACGCTTTTATATATGGTACAATTAACTTTTGATGTTTACTGTTCGTAAGGAGCAATCTAAACACCTGCAGTTTAGAGCTGAATACGATCTTCCGGATGTTGAAATATCCGTTTATTAAATGTATCGTTGCTTCGCAGCCTTATGCGACGCTTCACATATTAGTATAGTTGCAAGAGAGCATAAGAGCATGAGAATGTTTTTTTTTATTGCTTCGAAAACTTTTTGTCCGTTGTCTTAAACGCAACAGTAATATTGAAATAGAAAAACAAGTGATGATAGAGACGATAGGATAACGAGGAGGACAAGGGAAAGCTATAGTGCGTTTCATGCAGACGATAAACACAATAGACAAGTTGAGTTCGGGCCTTTGGCGAGGGCGGTCTCAAGACGTTTACCAAAGAACGCGGAAAAAGATCCATTCTAAATTATTTTCTTTTATATTTGGTAACTATTCAATCTAAATCATAACAAATAAATAAACTTTAAATAGTAAACTGAATCATACATATAAATACATAAATTGCACCGCACAGCCTTAGCATGAGGAGATGTCATGACTTTAAGGCTCAACCGTACAACATAAATTAGAATCGTAAACCTCAGTGCTACCTCTGCCTAATGGTCACTGGACACACATGTGAAGTTACCTAGTCCTTACTCACCAGAAGAAGACCTGGCTCTGTATATAGATCTAGGCCTCACTAAACACAAATATAAGCTAATGCGATGTAGTGCTAAGTAAAGAGATGCTGATATATATCAAAGTTACCAGAAATTGCATTCAGCAAGGGTTATGTGCTACCCAAATGAGATGAAATATTAGGACTATACAGCGGAAACAACACTGCAGAGCTTAGTCGATCATACTGTTTGCGGAAAACAATAATCGCATAAGTCTAACCGCAATACATACATGGGCCTGTGATGGAGGCAGTGGACACGCAATATATCGCTAATAGTTTCAAAATGGTGAAACTGAAATGCTACATCTTTTTGCTGTTTGCGCTATTGTAGGCCTTTGAAACTGATTTGCGAAAAGGAAACAATAGAATTGATTCGATCAGAGTCGGATATAGTAAAAAGACAAATACTGGACATTCAACCAACAATTACACCCTTATTTACAATTTCCCACGAATTTCATATGACCATGCTAGATGGCAAAACATTTAGCGCTCATGCTGAAGCATCTACTCAGACGTGTGGAATTTGTAGAGCACTACCAAAAAATATGAATTGGTAAAAAGCTATCCAATTGATGCAGATCTTTTGAAATATGGACTATCAACTCTGCATGCATGGATACGGTTTTCTGAGTATATCTTACATATTCCTTACAGACTGCCAATGGCAAGTTCGTAACGAAGACAAGAGCAAGGTAGAAGCAAAAAAAAAAAACAGAAATCCAATTGCAGCTAAGAAATCAGATGGTATTATTGGTAGACATTCCTATGGCGGGCTGTGGAAATACTCGTACCAACAATAGGAATACTGCTAGACGTTTTTTTAGTCAACCGAGTTTAGTTGCTGGCATAACAGGAGCTTGTGAAGAACTCATATACCGATCCAGTGTGATATTAAGGATGATGGCCAGCAGACACCAAGTCAATATAAATTTATTCAACTCATATGCAAAATATTCTTGGTGTTATATGTGTTATATGTGCAAAAAGTTTTAATACAAGAAGCAGACATCATCAACAGTGTTGCACTTCCTATTGGTATAATCTCTGAAAAAGCACTTGAAGCTGGGAATAAAGATTTCAGAAACACTTGACCCGTAAGGACAACAGGAGTAATACAATGGAGGATGTTATGAACGGCTTACTTTTTTCATTGGATCCGTATATAACGGCTATGTCGAAAACTTTTAACCCTAGTTGTAAGGAATTCTATTTTGATAAAACCGTGGCTGGGCTTTTGATTAATTTCGAAAACAATTTAAATAAATCAGATTCGTCGATTCATCCGATTCTGATTTATTTCTGATGAGAAATATATAATTCATTTATCAAAAGTCCAAATAGTCCAAAGTACGCTAGCTGGGCAACCTGGCTCACTGTGCGTAGGTGGAAACACTTAGCATAGAAGGCCGATACCCGGAGTAGCTCAAAAGAGCTCTAAGTCGGTATAAAATGACCGTAGCCCACTGATAAAATAGTCAATACCCGGGTGAATACCCGAAAGTGAATATCCGGGAAGACTCGAAGTAAATACCCGAAAGTTAATATCCGGGAAGAGTCAAACTGACTACTGATTCTCTAGTATTGGCTTTCGGATAGAATGCAATTTTAAATGATGGTCAAACGTT
This sequence comes from Drosophila yakuba, assembly GCF_016746365.2. Classification (NCBI taxonomy): domain Eukaryota; kingdom Metazoa; phylum Arthropoda; class Insecta; order Diptera; family Drosophilidae; genus Drosophila; species Drosophila yakuba. The sequence continues at coordinate 24,076,282 of NC_052526.2, forward strand.
TTTTTTTGAAAATATTTAGTTTTAAGAGGTGGGAAATCGTTTTTATTTTTTTTTAAGGGTAAGCAAACGAAAAAAATAATTTTTGAAGGGTGGTCAAACGATAGAATGCAATTTGAAAGGATGATCAAAAGTTTTTTTTTGAAAATATTTAGTTTTAAGAGGTGGGAAATCGTTTTTATTTTTTTTAAGGGTAAGCAAACGAAAAAAATAATTTTTGAAGGGTGGTCAAACGATAGAATGCAATTTGAAAGGATGGTCAAAAGTTTTTTTGAAAATATTTACTTTTAAGAGGTGGGAAATCGTTTTTATTTTTTTTTAAGGGTAAGCAAACGAAAAAAATAATTTTTGAAGGGTGGTCAAACGATAGAATGCATTTTTAAAGGATGGTCAAACGTTTTTTTTTGAAAATATTTAGTTTTAAGAGTTGGGCAAACGAAAATATTTTTTTTTAAGGGTAAGCAAATGAAAAAAAAAATTTTAAAGGGTGATCAAACGATAAAAAGCATTTTTAAAGGATGGTCAAACGATTTTATTTGAAAATATTTAGTTTTGAGGTATGAAAAATGCTTAATTGCTTAAGTGCTTATATTTTCCAAACTAAAAGTTTTTTTCAAAATTCTAAAGGTTGGTCAAACGTGGTCAAACGAAGTTATTGCGATTAAAAAAAAAAAAGTTCAAAAAAGTCAACTTTTTGAAGTTCGAAAATTTTCGAAATTCCATATCTTCAAAACTGGACGTGGTCAAAAAAAAGTAATTGGTCAAACATGGTCAAACGATTCCACCTTTCAAATTTCAAAAATTCGATTTTGGCGGACCCAGCTTCTTTGAGCTCGTCCTATCGATTAGTATCGTAAGCAAGTTAACCATCGATAAGGCGCTCATTTCAAAATAACATTTCCTTCTCCGACACGGCCATTCTGATAAATTACACGCCCTCGTGTATGAGCTACGTCCTGCCATAAATCAGAGATTCACACACTGCATTCAGACTTCAGTTCTAATTTTAATGTGACAATCAACTTAGTCTTAGTCTTAGTCATTAACATCGTTGTTTTCCTTTAACATAATCTTTAGTTTACATTAACCACATTAATTACTTCATCATTTGTTCTAATACTTCAAGTTCTTGACTATTTCGTTTTACATCTTTCTCCTTAAATCCTTCGTTAAAGATCTTTTATTTTTAATTTTTCATATTTCAAATCAATGTATTCCTTAACTTTTCATAATACAACTCAAATCTTTCTTTTAATAATTCTTTAAATTTTTCTCTCCATAGTTCAACTAATTTGAATTCAATTCAATTCATTCGTTTCATTTCTTACTTAATTTCTCTCTTCTTTTATCTCAACTTTTAATCATTCTCTTTTTTTTATTTTCTTTCCAAACAATAACATCATTATAATACCACTCTAGGGTCAGGTACCGCCACGTAGCCATCGACAACTGTGTACTTCCATACACCTTCCGCCATTCTACTCTCTATTTCAACATCTCCATTCACTTTCTCTTTCATCAACTTCCATACCGTCTCTTTCAACGGCTTCACTACTGTCTCTTTCAACAGCTTCCATACCGTCTCTTTCAACGGCTTCACTACTGTCTCTTTCAACAGCTTCCATACCGTATCTTCAAACGGTTTCACTACTGTCTCTTTCAACAGCTTCCTCTGACGGGCTAACATCGATCTTCAGCTCGCTTGGCACCTGCCCATTTGGCAATCTTCTCAATCTTTCATGCGCATACTTATAACGTCTATTACCCTTCATACTCTTTAAGGTATATCTGTCATTATCCAATACTTCTGTAATCTCAAATGGACCTCTATATTAAGCATCTAATTTAGTCTGGTTTCTCTCACTATTATTAAGCAACACAAAATCTCCAACACTAAATTTTACTACCTTAGCTCTGCCTTTATCAAACCTTTCCTTCTCATACTTTGCCGATCTTTCTATATTTTCTAAAGCTTGAGTTCTTATCTTAGTCAGATCTATTTCTGTTTCTGGATCATGAATTGGAACAAGACCTAAAGGACGAGCAACCTTTCCCATTAATAATTCTAACGGGCTCGCTTTGGTTATCTTATTAGCAGTACAATTAATAGCTAACTGCACGTCACCCAATGCCTCTTGCCAAGATCTAGAACTTGTTTCAACAGCTGTCAATAAATTTTTTAAGGTACTCATAACCCTCTCAACCTGGCCATTACCTCGGCTTGCTCCTGTTTCTATCAAATGTAGTTTTATGTTTTGGGAAGAGCAAAATTCAACAAACTTGGCACCTGTGAAACTTCTTCCCTGATCAGCCACAATACGAATAGGGACTCCAAACAAAGAAATTGATGATTTCAACGCCATTACACAACTTTCTGCACTTAATGTGAAAGTGTGGTAAAGATAAACGTACTTGGAAAATGCATCGATCTGTACAATTATATATTCCTTACGATCGCTTTTACCACTAAGCTTGCCTGTTATGTCTATGTGGATAGTATGCAATGGAACGTTTATTTTGGGAATAGGATGTAATTCCATTTGTACTTTCCCAGAGGATGATTTGGAAACTCTGCACGTTATGCAATTTTCAACAAATCTTCGAACGTATTTGGCCATGCCCTTAAACCAATAGTAATCGTATACCTTGTCGAGTGTTTTCTCCCAGCCCAGATGCATTATGGATTCATGTACTTAGTTAATAACCGACCATCTAAATCCGCGAGGCACTACTGGCAAACACAGCGTCTTGCCATTTCTTTGTATCACTCTATACAAAACTCCACCTCTCAAATCATATGTCTTAGACAGCTCGAATGGTAATTCATCATCGTTCAACTTGGTAATGATTTCTACAATATCTTGATCATTCTGTTGCTCTGCACGAATCCAATCCTCAGATACTTCAGTTAATTCGATTCGCCTTTCAACGATCTTTGCATATTCAGGGGAATTTTCCGGAGGAAGTGGATTTCTGGAAAAGAAATCAGCATGGGCCATACGCTTGCCTTCCCTATACTGTATATCAAAATCGAAGGACTGCAAATAAGCTAGGCAACAACTCAATCTTATTTCGTGATGATTTTAACGAATTACAGTCAGTGAATATTACAAACTTTCTGCCATGTAAGTAGTGCCGAAAATGCTTAACAGCATTAACCACGGCAAGTGTTTCCAACTCATATGAGGTATATTTGGATTCACATACACTTGTTGTCTTGCTATAATATTCCACTACATACGGTTTATTTTCAATTCTGTGTAAGAGTATAGCACCATATCCGATTGCACTGGCATCGGTATGCAATTCGATTGGATACTGCGGGTCAAAGATAATTAAGACAGGTTTATTTGTAAGAATGTTAATAATTTTTCTTCGAATTGCCTCGTGTTCTGTATTCCACTCAAACTTATTTTTCTCTGAGGTGAGAAAATATAAAGGCTTCATTAGCTGAGAAAATCCGGGAACAAACTGTCGAAAGTACGATGCTAGCCCAATAAACTGTCTCAATGTTGTTACAGACCTCGGAGGGGGCAAAGCATTCAGAGATTCTACCTTGCGATTATTTGGGCTAATCTCCCCTGCTCGTACTTCAAATCCTAAATATTGGACAGAAGTCCGTAAAAAGAAACATTTTTCAACATTAAATGAGAATCCAGCCTTTGATAAAATATCCAAAACAATTTTTAGTCTTTCAAGTGCCAATTCCTTGGTTGGAGCTACAATCATTATGCCGTCCATATACACAATGACATACGAATAGGCGAGATCACCCAAGGCCTTTATGACTGCTCTTTGAAAAACTGACGGTGCATTCTTGAGTCCGAATGGCATCGACAGGAACTCGTACTGTCCATCAGGGGTGACGAATGCCGTATATTCGACAGAGTTCGGATGCATAGGAGTAATATCCACTTGCCATGTCTAAGCAGGTGAAAAACTTTGCACCGCGCAGCCTGGCTATCTGATCAGATATTAAAGGCAAGGGAAACTTGTCGGCAACTGTATTGGAATTCAATTCTCTATAATCCACGCAAAGTCTGGCTGATCCATTCTTCTTCTTCACCAATAGAACAGGGCTCGCAAAAGGGGAGCTACTCGGTCTGATAACCTTGCAATCTAACAATTCTTGAACTTTTTGTCGAACTATATCTCTCTCGCTGGGACTCAATCTATATGGTCTTCTCTGTAACGTTTTGGTCTGATCAATCAATCGAACTTGCATTTCACCAGAATTGACGCGAGTCTGAGACGTACCCTGTATAAAAGAATCTGAGTAGGATTTTATCAATGTTATTATTTCGTTTTTGTTTTCTCCATTTACATTGCTTTCTATTATATCAAATGAGTTGTCTATGAATTTTGAGCACGTTTTAACAATTTTTGTTTCATCCTTAATTATTTCAACCCCTTTACAAGATACTACTGCAGCATATCCCTGAGCCAACACTTCTCGTCCCAGTACAATATTATTTGACATCAGTCATCGGGTACAACATGAAATGTTACATTTAAACTATTTCCATTAATAAGAATATTGTTATCAATCTGCATTGTACTACAAACATTTGCATTTCCGATACCTTTTAAGCTAACTACGTTATTTACTTTTCTACAGCTTAGCTTCTCTGCAAAACTCTCTTTAACCAAAGAGCACTCTACTCCAGAATCGAAAAAGATTGGAAAGTCCTCACCTCGCAACAGCATACTTGTCTTGCGCTCTGCTTCTTGTTTCGGCAATCAATCATTTTGTGCCCCATCTTTCTGCAAAGATGGCACTTCAGTGACGCCAACTTAGCTCGCTTTGCTCCAGATTCCTCATTTCCAGAATGATGTGTGCGCTTGTCAAAAGCGAAGACCTGCAACTCAGCCTGTAGGTCACGTCTATTTTTGATCTCGGCAGTGTATGCAATTCTTTGCACTAGGCGGTCAAAGTTGGCCAAATGTCCCAAAACCACGGACACCGCAATCCTCTCAGCATCCAAGCCCTTCCACTTGTTAACAAGCGAAGTCACCATGCGACTAGCGTATATCGCAAGGCATTCACTGTTGCCGGGGCGACTTAATAACTGCAAAAACATGGCGGCTGGCGTTTCAGTATTTGCATAGCGTTGTTGAAATAACCGTTTAAATTCCGGCCAAGTCACGCCTGCGTAGCACACTTCAGAAAGCCATTGGGACGCGCTTCCTTCCAACGATTTTGTTAAGGCCAATATTAGAGCACTGCCTTCCAGCGGTTTTTCAACCAAAATAATGTCAACCGTAGCACACCATTGAGTAGCGTCGGCGCCAGGAATGTCGGCGTTAAATTTCGGCAATGTGACGACGCAAGTTTGTGCCTGTTCTCTTACCGACGCTTGCAGACTTTTTGCCAATTCCAGGAAGCTTTGGTGCTCCATCAAGATGCGCAGTTGGTCTTCTATGATTAGTAGACGAAAGTACAATCCCACTTCTGATGTCGGAGCGCTAAAAGTTGTTCTATGATTGTGTAGCGAGTCCCTTGATAGCTTTTCCAATTGTTCTTCCGCTGCTTGTGTGTTTCTTCCCAACTTTTTTCCTAAGAGACACAACCACGCTAAACCAGGGCCACACTCGATCTTTTTGTATGTCAAGATCTCACAACCAAATACAACCCGTCCTATCGATTAGTATCGTAAGCAAGTTAAGGCGCTCATTTCAAAATAACATTTCCTTCTCCGACATATAAATAGAAAAAATATGTATATATATATAGAAAATATATGCATATATTCTCGTTCCGATTTTATTTGTATACGATTAGTAAATACACGTATGTATATTTTTGTAATAATATTAATCGAAGGGTGTCCGGTATAAAAGAAAATATTTTATTGTTAGCCTCATCCAGACAATATATTTAATAAATAGACATAAAATGTCCAATGTTCAATATTGTTATAATAAAAATAAGTTTTCAGTGGCGAGTATCCGCCTTGTTTTTGTTTTGCAAAAACAAGAGCCCTCAGAGCGACGTTTGTAGTCGTGAATAGCCAACAATTTATATTAACGTGCCACCGTTGCCCGGTGATGAGTTCGATACTCCCCGCTTAAAACAATTATAGTCAACTTGTTATAATCTTTGTGTGCTAGCCTTTATTTTTTTTGTATTTGACATGGCACTAGTCAACAATTTATTAATCAATAAAATTATGCTTTTATTTTAACTACAACAAAATGAGTAGGTACACACTTCCAAGAGGAGTGCTGACGTGAGAAGTGGAGTAGGTCAAAAACAATGATATTTGACGGACCACTTTGACAAAGGGGATCGTATCAGGCATGCGGACGCATGAAAGAGAGGGAATGTGTCCGAAACATTGCCCGATCGTTTTACGATTAAGCTACAGGTTTGCTTGTGGGGCAGATAGGACTGCTGACTGACAAACGGTACGAATTTTTACAGGTACTTCTAATATTTATTCTCGTTATGTTGGAGAGGTGATGGGCTTACCAAGATCCCACGACCCAAAATCGACGAGCTTACGCTGGCAACCTGGAGCCTTAACATCGGATGCACCTTCCTCGGCCTTAGTCCTTACCCAAGACGCGGGCACTAATACGCCGACGTAACTGAATGGGCGCCCAACGAAAGTATTTCTCATATATGTTAAGGAATAGAGTCATTAGGTTCAACGAAGTAGATTTCTGTATTTGGAAATTAAGGCACCTAAATAGGCATAAATTTCATATTTTAATGTCCTAGTTAATTTGACTATTTATAGAATATTGGACTTAAGTAGAATCAGTGCACGCTTATTTACTCTATTACTATTTATCATAAATTAAAGTCCCGAACTTCTGCAACTGCCGTGTGGCTCCCGCTTCCAACGTATTAGGCCAAGTAGCCAGGTCGTTCGAGAAGGTTGAGTCCACAGATAGGAGCGCAGATATCATGGTAACGCTTTTAGCGGTGCGGTGTGGGTATATAGTTTTTTTAAGATCCAGTACAGAGGGTGTGGGGGAACTGATCGGAAAACGTAAAATCGACGTCGTGCACCGCAAAGTGCATGTGCGGGAGACACCCCCTGACTATATAGAGCTCTTAATCAAGAGAGTCTTGAAAATATTAAAAACCAGCCGGAGTAGGTAGGACACTTGACTGATCAGATTAGCAACACAATGGAGGAAGGGATTTACCACTAGGACCTCCTAAGGGTCGCTCCAGCATGCTTCCGCGGTACCAGGAAAGTGCGGAAGACCGGTCGGATGCTGCCGATAGGCGGGAAAAAGAACTGATGGAATTAGTAAGACAAAGTAGAGATACGGAATTGAAAATGATCGCTCAAATAAACGCTCAGATGAGAGATCTGGTAGGACCATGGCGCTATTAGATAGCGTGGGATGTTTTTTGTCACCGGAATCTCAGATATTTCTGGGGTCTGCAGGCCTATATGTAGGGCTACCAAAAGAAACGTCGTCCAGTTTATTGGTAACTTTTTTAAGTGCATTATACAGTTTTCTTCCCTTGGGAGTCAGAAGGCGTGATCCCCAGTGCGTGTGTTTGGCATTGTAGTCTCCTGCATCTATGAAGTGATCCCACAGTATGCTGTAGAAGTCCATGAATTGACCTTCAGAGATAGTAAAGCTAGGTGGGCAGTAGACAGCGGCAAAGCAAAGGTTGTCGTTTCCTGACTGCACTTTAATGGACGTGGCTTGCAAGTAATTTGCTGTAAACCATTTGTGAAGGTGGTGTTTGATGCGTTTTCTGATTAAGATGCCGGTTCCGCCGTGGGATTTTTCATCCGGATGATCTGTGCGGTAGAAGGTGTAGCCTCTTTAATAGAAGTTTTATTGCCCAGTGAGGTGCGTTTCAACCAGCAGCATGGCGTCGATGTGATTTGAATTTAGGAATTGCGCTACCATCATACTTTGTTGCATGGTGAGCAGCATAGCTTCCAAATTGCTTTGCGGATGCCTTGGGACCTGCTGAACATTTTCTGAGTGTGGCTGGAATGGATTTTCCATGTCTGTTCGAAGTGCTTCTGCGTAGGAGATTCCCTTAGTGGTATTTAGCGGACCAAATGAAGATCTGGCTGTCTTGCCGAAAAATATGTCTGGGGTACTTTTTGGGCTATAATATGCGTTTTGTGTATTTTTTTGACGCGTTGCTGTAGCTCGTTTCATGCGACTCTTTAACTCCTTGTATACCGCACATCCTCTGTATTTTGCCGTATGGTATCCTCCACAGTTGCCACATTTTTTCTTTAAGGGGGCTTCTTTGTTTGCGAGGCAGTTTACGGAGTTGTGGAAGTCTTCGCAGACTACGCAGACTTTGGTAGCTGCATGATGTAGGAGTTGGGGTAAGCAGAGTGGGTGAGCAAAAGCTCGCTCTCATGCTGTCGACGGTTAGTAGAGCCGGGTTGCTCTTTGATAACTTGCTTACTTCGTCGATATCGCGTGTTGAGAAGTAAGAGAAACAGGCGTTTCTTGGATTTACAGAGCTTCTACGCTCACTCTTTGAATCGCTGTTCATTTTTCGAACTTTTTACGCACTTGTCTTTTATGCACTTGTCTTAGTCATAACTCTAGTTATGGATGTAATATTATTTGAGGAATGTTTTTTTTTTGATTCGTTAGCGTCTCTTTGCACGAGATTTTAAATGTGAGTTCAAATTTGAATTTTAACGATTCGCACCAAACAGAGAAAATGTCTGGCAGCACAGTTGGTCTGGCAACGCCACTCAGTTTGTTCAGCTGGGCCACCCCCTCGTTTTCCGCCAGCGGTTGGTAGCGCCACAGCGCTTTAGTCAGCCGGGCCTACCGCATTAATTGTTTGTATTTTATAATTGGCCAAAAACAAGTGTGAAAACACGGGGTGCGACTTCAGAACGACTTGGCACAGTCTTCTGACAGCGATGTCGTTAGAATTTCAACGCAAGCTGGGAGACAGCCGCGATTCTAACAAAGCAGCGTCTGGGTGCAGAAACCCTTTGCACGATATGATTTGCTATGTGTGCGGATACGGAGTGGATTTCTACCGCCAACATCCCGCAAACAAGAATCCATGCATCTCTCGATTCCATGAGTCCACTTGTCCTTTTTGCCAGAAGTCAGGTTATGACTATAAACACACGGGTTTTTCACGGAGTCCGCCAAACCAGACCGGGAATATCATAAATTACCTAAAGCTCAAACAGAATTACCCATCACAGAAGAACCTAGAACAACGAGAGCAGGAATATGCATTGGCACGATAGCGCATTTCCAACAGCGCCGAGAAAGAGGATAACTTTGCACGGAACACATAACTGAACACCGACGCTTTAGACAGAAAGTCGCGGACACGGAGATAAGCGTACAACAAGACATCACTAAGGGTGATGGAGTAGAAATACTGGCACTACTAGATACCGGTGCTAATACGAGTTATATTTGAAAAGTAGCAGAAGCATTCTTCTTAAAAAAAAATAAAAAATACCGATAACAACTGAAAGTTGTTGTAGGTTTCCGCACAGAACATAAGCACCAAACCAGAAATTCAGTCGGGACCTGGCAAATAGACAGGCGCAACACACTAAGCATCGTAAAGCAGTAAGTTTTTGTTCAAAGTGGGGAAAAATATTAAATTCGACTTTAATACCCTTTAAGAGCAAGGCAGTTCGGAATGAGTTAACGTAGAAAATGTTGTTTGAAGAAACTGGGCAAATAGATCGGCTATTGCCTAATTCGGTTACCATACTAGCTTCACGAAGTGTAAAAAGGGTAAAAATTGTTTTGTGCTTAGTACTAACGAAATTATAAAACTGTTTCGGATCTTGCGCGAAAAGGAACCTACTACTGCTTAAATAGTTATTGTAACTCTAAGCAGTAAGCACCGTAGAATTAAACAGAGAACTAAAATATTTAGAAAAGATAGACCGAGAACCGGTATCTTTAAATTTTTTATAAAGTCTATACTTTCCATTTCTTAGGTGTGTCAACTCCTTATTAATCCAAAGAGGTTTGTTGGAGATAGGCGGAGATTTTATATTGGAACAAAAGAGTTAACCAATTATTTAATTATGGTATAAGAAATATTTATGGCATCCGCCATTATGGTGCAGAAGTAAATATCGGACCAAAAGTTACAGAAAGTTCTCTGACTTCTCTGATGTCTCTTTTATTACCTGTGTCGAATATCACCTCAAAAGTAGCGTGATATGGATATGATATTATGTATTCGGTAACAACAAAGTTTGGAAATTTTTGTATACGAGTGGTCCCTACACTATACACAAATGATTTTGGTATACTGATAATAAAAAATAAAACAAAATTATAGTAAATAATAAAACGGTAAAATTCAAAGTTTTTTTGAAAGTGTGGATGTGGCAGCTTTGGCCGTCATAATTGCGAAACTTATACCTTTACCCTTAAAAACTATAAAGGAAGCTATATTCGAGCTCCGAGTTTTTTGACGTGTTCAAAATGTTTGCAAATCAAAGCGTTCATACGGACAGACAAACAGACAACTAGCTGGTTGGAGGCGATTACATAGTGTTTATGTGAGGGGCCACTGTACGACCTCTGCGCACAGAGCATTCGCTCTCGTCCACGCTCGCCCCTCTTGCGCAGTAACGCTCCCGATCACCCGTGCCGCTTTAGCAATGTAAAGCGGGTAAGAGCGCCGCTCTAGTTTTAAGCTACATTTAGTCTTATGTATGCAACCAAATAAAACGCACTTGTGCCCACAACGCCCCGCTTGCAGTTCTTCTTCTTCGGTGGTCCCCTTCACGATATATTCTTTTGCGCCGTGGGAATTTTTACCAATTTCGACAAGCAGCTCCCCCCTACACACATAGCGAAAATATTTTTTGATCAGTATCACTAGCAGAGTCGATCCAGTCATGCCCGTTTGTACATCTGTCTGTCCTTCTGTAGTTAGAATTAGAGGGCTGCATAACACCATTCTCTTTGTTTGCATTTAGAGTACTCATTCGTTTTAGTATGTATTCAGAATCTCTTTGCGTTCACTTCGTATGTGTTCGGAGTTATGGGCACCCGAGCGAAACGAAGTCAATGAATGCGCGCAAAGACTAAATGAAGCCAATGAATGTTCAATGTTGTCATTGTGTAAAACGAGTTCGGACAGCGCGGAGGAAAGTCTAAGTTCTCTGTGTTTGTGTATTATTATGTGCGTGTGCGTCTTATTTAATAATATTGTAGCATTTGTCTAAAACGAATATATAAATTGTGTTGCCAAAGTACCAGTACATGATGATACATTTGACGACTTCATCGAAATAGGTAGTTACAACAACAACAGTGATCATATCGATCAAGAAATTAATATGTACATTAATACAAACACTACATATTTTGACGGATTTAATTGTCTGGCTTGGTGGAACGAGCATAAGAATATGTTCCCAAACTTGTATCAAGCCAGCTGTAAATTTTTTTGTATACCAGCAACTAGCACTGCCCCTGAAAGAGCATTTTGCTCGCAATTTAATAACAGACAAACGTTCTGCCATTTCGCGTAACTCAGAGAATATTAATAAAATTATGTTTTTACACAATAACATTGAAAATTAGAAAAATATATATATATATATATTTATAAGATAAGAATATAATGTAATATCAGTTATGTAATAATAAACAATAATATTAAAACACGAATTTAGCGTAGCAGAGCTGTCTTTTCCCTTCAGTACCAAAATTCCTCGCCCGTATTTTTCCTCGAGAGAGTTCGAGAAAAACAAATCTCACAAGCCGTTTTTAAGAAAGTTTCAAACACCGAAGTCAAGCCAAATTTTGTCATGGCTATGCTGCTGCCTATGTTCGGTGTTCATATTTGTTGTTTTTTTTTCGAAGTAGTTAGGAGCAGTGACCGAAAATGAGAGTGAGATGAGAGAGGACAAAATCAGAGTAGAGAAAAAAACGCTATGTATTGACTTCTGAATACCGTTCTAATTATTGGGAGGATATTTTTATATTTTAAAGAGTATATTTAATTTATATTTGTTGATTTAAGGATTTTAAATTTTGTTAGAAATTAAACTGTCGCTATAGGCAACGCCAATGCGTCCGTTTTTAATTATTTATCTATTTGTAATTAGAATTACTGCAATTACACGGAATCATTATGGTCGGAAATACCCTGGCAAGCGCCTGTCAGAATTTTCGGTTTCGTTTTCCGTCACCCCTTTTTTGCATTTTTATTCAATTGTAGAACATGATGATAAGTGGTGTTTGGAACATTTTCAACGTTAAATATAAAAAACCGGTAAATAGTGTTTCGGTCGGCAACGCGCGCCGACTTCACTTCGTTCATTTGCAAACGCGCCGAATTCACTTCGTTCGTTTTAACACGAATGTCTCATTTGCCGGTTTGAATGGTGTTATGCAGCCCTCTAGTTAGAATGTTGATATTAAGCATAATTATTTTAAGTCAACGATGTGCAGTCTTTTTAAAAGATTGTTATTCACAATGTCATTATTGTGCAGAATTTGCATGCTCACTTATGTCCGTATCAAAGCGTTGTTAAAATTTTATAAAAGCAAAAAATTGTGCACTTTAGCGAGCTCAACTCTTTAATTACATAAAACTAATTTTCAATATTTTAACACATGGTTTGCTAAATATAATTTGAATAATTTATTCGTTTGTTTAAAATATACATATATAATAACAATAATATTTCGAAAAAATATATATAAACCAATAATTTATAATTTTTTTTGTATTCTAGTATGAACAAGAAGGAATATACTTTAATCATGTGGAGTTTACAGATAACACTCCTTGCCTGGAAATAATGGAGAAACCTCCGCGATGTGTGTTCAAGTTACTGACAGAACAGTGTCATATGCCAAAGGGCTCCGATTCAGCTTTTTTATGTAATATGCACACTGAGTTCGAGTCCCACCCAAATTACATAAAAGGGTCTGATCGTCGTCTTTGGGAAACCGAGTTTGGAATAAAACATTACGCTGGACTTGTGATCTACGCTGCGGGCGGATTTGTAGAAAAAAATCGAGACGTACAACAAGATGTAATGTTTGATTACATGAGCTGCAGCAAAGACTTGTTTATAAAAGATTTATCAAAATACCAGGTACCTAAAAGATGATTTAATTATTTTATAATTTTGTATTTAGCTAAATAAATATATATGCCACGACAGACAATAACCAGATTCATTATGTGTATTCTTATGCTTATACCTACCGTTCGAAAAATCATAAATCTATATTGGATGGCACATTATTTAGAACTACTAAAAGTAAAATTTATTCAAAATTTATAATTACTAATTGGAATAGTTAATTCATGGAATAATGTGTAATTGGCAAAAGGAAGCGTGTCCGGCCCTATTAAAAATACATTCTTTAATATTCTTTAAGCTCAAGTGCCTTAGTGAACAAAATAGCGTCATTAATAGGAAAAAACTCGTTCTACATAATCCCCCTAAGAAAAGGGAACATTAATGAAACAAAAGTTCAAACTCACACCGAGGCTAGCCATCGTATCCTAACCAAATTCCTGGACGATGCAGGAAAAAACTTTTATACATACCAACTAAAAAGCGCAAGGGGCCTACAGGTTGTTCTCCAAGGGATTGAGGCAACTGTTTCGACCACTGAAATCGTAGAAGAGCCCAAGGAAATGAACTTTAATGGAAAAATGGTCATGAACATACTTAACAAAAATAAGGAACCACAACCAATGTTCAAAACCGAGTTGGAGCCAGAGAGCCAGGTACTAAAAAAAAAATGAAGTTCACCCAATCTACAAGTTACAGCTCCTATTGCATCGGTGTATCACAGTAGAAGAGCCACACAAGCGCAACCGCCCAGTGCAGTGCACTTACTGCCAAGAGTATGGCCACACTAAGGCTTACTGTACACTGAACTCTATCTGCGTAGTCAGATAGTTCGCACAGATAGTTCGCACAGCGAACTGTCATAAGAACAAGGAAGACAGCTCTGTTAAAATGTGCAGCAACTGCGGTAGAAGTTACACAGCGAATTGGCGTGGCTGTGTGGTATATAAGGAACTAAACAACCGTCTTAACAAACACGGAGAATCAACACGAGCTCAGGCCACACACATCAGTCACACTCCGCCACAATCGGGCCCCTCTTACACGGCACCCCTTCCTAGACATCGTACCAATCCTAGCGTTTCCTTCGCTACTGCCTTAAGATCGGGAATTAAAAGCGTGAATCCAATAACACAAAAGTCAACTACTACGCGGGAAGAACAGGAAATAACTACTTCGAACGATCAAACGCAGCATATATCAACTGGCATTGAAACGATGATGATTTCACTCCAGCAAACCCTAAAGGAATTTATGACATTCATGCAAACCACAATGCAAGAGCTTATGCGAAACCAAAATATGCTGATACAGCTTCTCGTGTCATCAAAATCAACATAATGTCTCCACTTCAAATATCTATGTGGAACGCGAAACTTGCCCAGTTCCTATCCGAAAAAAATTGACATCATGCTCCTCTCCAAGACACATCTAACAGACAAGCACAACTTCCATGTTTTAGGATACCTATTCTACGCCACAAACCATCCGGACGGAAAAGCCCATGGCGCCACTGGCATACTTATCAGAGGTCGCATCAAACACCACCTTCATAATAAAACTGAAACGGACTACCTGCAATTCACTTCCATAAGCATGCAATCTAGCATCGGCCCCGTCACTCTGGCCGCAGTCTACTGCCCACCTCGTTTTGCAGTTTCTGAGGACCAATTCTTGGAGTTTCAACCCACTCGGTGAGCGATTTATAGCGGCTGGTGACTACAATGCCAAGCACACACACTGGGGTTCACGCCTTTTAAACCCAAAGGGGTCACTCCGGGTAGGCCTACATACTGGCCAGCAGATCCAAATAAGCTCCCGGGTCTCATTGACTTCGCAATAATAAAAAAGATCCCTAGAAATAATATTACGGCTGAGTCACTTGCAGAACTATCATCAGATCACTCACCAGTTTTACTTGCTCTCAGGCATCGACCACATATAACTGAGCACACCTACAGGCTGACAGGCAACAGGACCAACTGGGCAAGGTACACAAAATATGTTTGTACTCACATGGTACCAACTCAAACAGTGTCTACCCATGAGGATATTGACCGCCTGACCGAATCGATGGAGGAAAATCTTGTTGCTGCAGCCAAGGCCTCTACCCCTCCAGACACACACAAAATGACAAATCATACCAAGACAACTCGCGAAATCGAACAGCTAGTACTTGAAAAACGAAAACTAAGAAGACAATGGCAGAATCACAAATCCCCAAAGGCTAAGGAACAGCTAAAAATAGCAACACGTAGACTAACCAGGGCCCCTAAGCTTGAGGAAGCAAACGCCCAGCATCTATATATCGAACAACTATCGCCCACCAGCAAGAAGAACCCATTGTGGAAGACACACAAAAATATTCAGCCATCAGCAGAAACAGTCGTTCCACTGCGAGGCCCCTCAGGAAGCTGGATACGCAGCGAACAAGATAGAGCAAGTGCATTCGCCAATCACCTTCAAGGCGTATTCCAACCAAATACTGCTAGCAACTCATTTGTCCTACCTGTAGCAATTAAAATCCAGCCACCAATAAATCCAATAACATTTAGTCAACGTGAGATAGCATCTATAAATCACCTGGACACGACTTGGTGACACCAAAAATGTTCATAGAACTCCCACCGTGTGCGGTTCTGACCTTATGCAATCTCTTTAACGCTATTACGAAACTTGGATACTATCCCCAAAGGTGGAAAAAGGCGGTCATAGTGATGATTCCCGAACCAGGCAAAGACAAAACGCAACCCTCATCCTACAGACCAATCAGTCTCCTATCGTGTCTCTCAAAACTGTTTGAAAAGGCATTTTTAAAACACCTACCTCCCTACTTAAGAATGCGAAACACAATACCATCCCATCAATTTGGTTTTCGCAAAAATAATGGAACGATCGAACAGGTCAATCGCATCACAAACGAAATTCGTACTGGTTTTGAGCACCGGGAATTCTGCTCAGCAATATTCTTAGATTTCGCACAAGCATTTGACCGAGTCTGGCTGGAACGACTAATGTACAAGATAACAAAACTGCTTCCGCAGAATACCCACAAAGTGTTCGAATCTTATCTCTTCAAAAGAGTGTTCTCAATCAGGTGTAACAATTCGACTTCACACGACCGCGTCATCAATGCTGGAGTTCCCCAAGGAAGTGTGCTGGGCCCCGTTCTTTACACTTTATATACAGCAGACATGCCTACAAACTATCAGCTCACAACCTCTACGTTTGCTGACGATACCGCAATATTCAGCCGATCCAAATGCCCATCAAAGGCAACAGAAAAACTTGACTGTCATCTTAAAACAGTGGAAAGATGGTTTGCGGACTGGCGCATTAAGATAAACGAGACCAAAAGCAGACATATAACATTCACACTGAATAGACAAACCTGCCCACCATGTACCCTAAACAATACACTCATCCCACAATCAGACGTTGTAACATATCTCGGGGTTCACCTAGATAGACGCCTCACCTGGCGGCGACATTTAGAATCTAAAAGGACTCATATGAAGCATAAAGCAGGCAATCTCCACTGGCTTATTAATTGCAACTCTCCGCTTAGTCTGAAATACAAAGTACTTCTCTGCAATACCGTGCTGAAACCCATTTGGACATACTGCTGTGAATTATGGGCAAACGCGTCCAAAACCAACATTGAAATTGTACAGCGAGCTCAGTCAGCGATTCTGCGAACTATCACTGGGGCACCATGGTACCTACGCAGCGAGAGCATCCATAGAGACCTCAACATAAACCTCGTCAACGAGGAAATCCAGATGAGAAAGAGTAAACATCAAACAAACCTCGCCGCACACGAAAATCCTCTCGCGAAGTCGCTAACGCGTGTATGTAGTCACAGCAGACTAAAGCGCGAAGATTCTCCAGCCCAGCTAGGAAATCCTAGGGCCGTCTCTAACTAATACAACTATTTAATATTGTACTTAAACTAATTTATATAATAAGATTTGAATAATTGTTGTTAGTCTCATAATAAGAGAAGATCCAATAAAAAACGCAATAAGTTCGTAGGAAAAAATAAAAAAAAGATTAACCTATTATATCAAATAGTCCACGTTTCTGCCTGTTTTGCTGATGAATAGTTAAACCATTTAATTCTTTCAGTAGTTTATTGTATAAGTATTTCATTCGGGGCGGATTTTGAGACTAAAAGAATTAGTGATAACATTGATTTCCGTTAGATTAATTCTTAGACAGTGATGTTCATATACTACTGGTATTTGAATTGGATTGCTAGAGAAGAGTGAGTAGCCAACGGAATCTGGGTTGGTTATTTGCATTTGTTAAATGGGGTCGTGGTGAATAATAAAAATAACATCATTATTCACAAGGTTCCTGTGCAAGTTTAACGGCATTAGTTGTCTTTTGTTTCTTAAAGTGTTTTTTTTAGTATTTGGTTTCCCTATTGGATTAGTGATTTTTAGTGATTGGTGATAATCTTTTTTTTTCTACATTTTTATTTGAATAATTTTCCTCTTTGAATAGGGCATGTCGATCTTCATTTATACTATTTTATTTTCTTTAATTTTTTGAGTGTCTAATATTGGATGCAGAGCGTATAAGAAAATTTAAGCAGGTGTTTGTCCAGTCGTGTCATTTTTAATTTTATGGTTGTATGTGTACCTTGCTTAATTTAACTTCTTCGTCATCATATAAATTATTATTCGGAATTTTTCATTTATTGTTGTATGTAGTTTTTCGACGTTTTTTGCCGTGTTGAGTTGCAATTCGATTCCTTCTGCTTCAAGCCATCATTTTAAAGTCAAGCTGGAGAAGGCTCTGTTTCTGTCTGCCTTTAGTAATTTGGGTGTACCTAATAGAGGGCTGCATAACACCATTCAAACCGGCAAATGAGACATTCGTGTTGAAACGAACGAAGTGAATTCGGCGCGTTTGCAAATGAACGAAGTGAAGTCGGCAACGCGCGCCGACTTCAATTCATTCAATCCAAACGGCACATTCTGAAACGAATGAAGTGAAGACCGAGTAAAATGAATGGGTGATTCGAATGTCTTGTCTGCGTATGTGTGTGTGTGAGTTTCAATAAAAGATGCTAAATTGGTGTTTTAATATTATTGTTTATTATTACTTAACTGATAATACATTATATTCTTATCTTATAAATATATATATTTTTTTTCTTTAATTTTCAATGTTATTGTGTAAAAACATAATTTTATTAATATTTTCCGAGTTAAGCGAAATGGCAGAACGTTTATCTGTTATTTATATATTCGTATTAGACAAATGCTACAATATTATTAAATAAGACGCACACGCACATAATAATACACAAACACAGAAAACTTAGACTTACCTCCGCGCTGTCCGAACTCATTTTACACAATGACAACATAAAGTATTCAGAGTACTCTGAATTTCTATTGAAAATTCATTGGCTTCATTTAGTTTTCGCGCGCATTCATTGCCTTCATTTCGCTCGGGTACCCAAAACTCCGAACGCATACGAAGTGAACGCAAAGAGATCGCGACAACTGAATGGTATGTATTCTGAATACATACTAAAACGAATGAGTACTCTAAATGCAAACAAATAGAATGGTGTTATGCAGCCCTCTAGTACCTAACTGATTAAAAATGCTCATTAATGCGTTCCTGCATTCTATCCAGTCCTTTGTTTTAATTTGCTCAAGTGAAGCGAAAATAGAATAAATGTCATTGCAACTGATGTAATGTTTTCCCTCAGATAAATAAATATCTACCAAGAATTTGTCTCGGCAATGTTCCGGATTAGGTGTGATTTCAAACGGCATTTTGGTGTTTCTATGTTTTGTTTTTATCCAAATTACATATGATGCATTCGTTTATTATATTCTGAATTAGTAGTTGGCTATTGATTTTCTTTCTTTCTTTTTTTTCTACATCGCTCTCAAAATAAATGGTAATGTTTCTATGAATGGAGTTGTCAAATATTGTTTTACGCTCTACTTTATATTTATTGGACTTAACAAAAATGAATTGTTTTTTGAAATAGTTTATTGGCTTTTCGGATAAATGAATAAGGCTGCTATTGTCTTCTTCTGCACTATGTTGAGTAACTTCACTATGATTGTTTTCTTCAACTCCTTCCGTTTAATATAATCGATTTTAAAATGGTATTCGTTTAATTTGACTCTCTATCTTTGTTACTTATATTCGGTTCCTTTAATGTATGCAGCCATCTAAGGGCGGATGGTCACTAGCAATGGTAAACTGTCGTCCTAGTTAATAATGTCAAAATGTTTTTGTTGCCCAAACTATGGCAAGTAGATCTTTTTCAATAGCGCCGTAATTTAATTCGTGTTCATTAAGTCTTCTTATAATAAAGGATATAGGATGACCATTTGAGAAAATACTGCATCAAGGGCTAAATTACTGCCATCTGTGGTTAAAGTAAATTTTTTTTTGAAATCTGTAATTGGTGAATTGGTTCTTATATAAAGCTTTAAGTTTTTTGAATGCTTATACGTATGTAGTCAAGGTTTTGTGCATCTATTTTTGCTATTTTTTTTAAACATTTGGTCGTTGGTTTTGCTATGTCTGCGTAATTTAGAATAAATTTACGATAATAACCTAATAATCCAAGGAAAGCTCTGATTTCTTTTACCTTTTTTGAAATTGGATATGAATGTATGGCTTTAATTTTTGGAGGGTTTGGTTTTATACCATTAGTGGTTAGTAGCTTCCTTTTTTAGGAATTCACATTTATTGAGCTGCAATTTTAAATTTGCTTCTGGGATTTTTGAAAAAATTATTTGTAATACATTTAAATGTTCACTAAGGAACGTGGAAAAAATTATAATATCATCAAAATACCCCAGACAGTGTTTGTTATGCAAAGATCGAAGGATATTATTCATGCCCCTTTGGAAGGTAGTGTGTGCATTCCTAAGGCCAAATGGCATTCGAATGTATTTATAATGCCTGCTTTTGGCGGAGAATACGGTTTTAGATATTGATTCTGGGTCCATTTCTATTTGGTGAAATCCCTTTGCCAAATCGATAGTTGTGACATTTTTCTAATTTACCAAGGATTTCGCCCATGTTTGGTATTGGATATCTGTCAGGGATAGTTATTTCATTAAGTTTTCTATAATCTAATACTAATTTATACTTAATTTTTCCAGAAGCCTCCGTTTTTTTTGGTACAACCCGTGTAGGACTGTTGTATGGCGAATTACTTTCCCTAATTAATCCCTGATTAAGCATTTCCTGTACTTGATTTTCGACTTCAATTTCGTGCGTTTGAGCAAGTGGATAATGTTTTGAATAAATTGGGGAGTTATGTGTTTATGGTTTCCTCCTGATTCAGATGATCTAATCGAAACAGTGAAAAATCTATGTTTTGCATTGAATCCTGGCCTTAATTTTTAATTGGTTCAAGTTTCTTTTGAATATAAAAATTTTGGGCTGTTCCAGATTCTGAAGTAAGCATATCATAATTTTTGTCAAAGCTGAGTGGAATCTCTCAACTTGGCCATTACTGGTGGAAGAATAATGTGGTGCTTGTGGTGCAGTTGCTTGTAGCTGATCTTGCAGCAAACATTTTATGGTGGCGGAGTTTTTTGCGTTCTCGTTGTCCGTAACGACCTACTTAGGCATATTATAGGCTATCATTATTTTCCTTATCGGATGTTTCAAGTCTTCAGAAGCTTTTGATTTAAGCAGTTTAATTGAGCAAGATCAATAGACGAGTCGATCTGGCCATGCCCGTCTGTCCGTCCGTCCGTCCGTCTGTCTGTCTGTCCGTCCGTCCGTCTGTCTGTCCGTCTGTCCGTCTGTCTGTCCGTCCGTATGAACGCTGAGATCTCAGGAACTACAAAAGCTAGAAAGTTGAGATTAAGCATACAGACTCCAGAGTAATAAACGCAGCGCAAGTTTGTCGATTAATGTTGCCACGCCCACAAACCGCCCAAAACTGCCACGCCTACACTTTTGAAAAATGTTTTGATATTTTATCATTTATGTATTGGTCTTGTAAATTTCTATCGATTTGCCAAAAAACGTTTTGCCACGCCCACTGTAACGCCCACAAACCGCGCGAAAGCGCCACGCCCACATTTTGAAAAATGTTTAGATATTTTTTCGTTTTTGTATTAGTCTTGTAAATTTCTATCGATTTGCCGAAAAACCTTTAGTCACGCCCACTTTAACGCCCACAAACCGCCCAAAACTACCACGCCCTCACTTTTGAAAAATGTTTTAATATTTATTCATTTTTGTATTAGTCTTGTTGATTTCTATCGATTTGCCAAAAAACTTTTTTCCACGCCCACTCTAACGCTCACAAACCGCCAAAAACTTGTTTTAAATATACCCGTTACTTGTAGAGTAAAAGGGTATACTAGATTCGTTGAAAAGTATGTAACAAGCAGAAGGAAGCGTTTTCGACCATAAAAAGTATATATATTCTTGATCAGGATATTAGCCGAGTCGATCTGGCCATGTCAGTCTGTCCGTCCGTCTGTTTGTCCGTCTGTCTGTCCGTATGAACGTCGAGATCTCAGGAACTACAAGAGCTAGAAAGTTGAGATTAGGCATACAGACTCCAGAGACATAGACGCAGCGAAAGTTTGTCGATTCATATTGCTACGCCCACTCTAACGCCCACAAACCGCCCAAAGCTGCCACGCCCACACTTAGTCTTGTAAATTTCTATTGATTTACCAAAAATCTTTTTGCCATGCCCACTCTAACATCCAAAAATCGCCAAAAACTGTCAGTGTGCGTCAGAGTCAGAGTCATCTTCTTCGCACTTCCACTAGCTGAGTAACGAATATCAGATAATATTGATAATATATAATATTGTTTTATTTTGATTTTACTTATTAAAGTATATTATTATTATTATTTATTATTAATTACAATACATAAACACATTTATATTATAATAACTAATTTAAAGTGAGGAGTAACTAGCTTCTGTGGCTGGTAGTGTGTAGTTATGTTAAATTTGGTGAATAACTTTACATTTGTTTAGGAAAGATAATATTAGGCTTAAATTATTTGATGTGAGGTTAACTAATATATAAGAGGGCGGGGTGGGACCGATTGGGAAAAGATTTGTTCTAAGGTTATGTATCTACATGTATCTAATATTTCTTTGCCTGTTAGTTCTTCTCTGCAGTATGGGCAGTTTTGCCGCCTTTCGCCGTTGAGAATGTGCTTATGTGTGAGGTTTGTGTGTCCGGTTTTTAAACGAGTAAGGATGACGTATTCCTTTATGTTGCACGATGTAGGGAAATTAATATCTTCTTTTTGGGGGTTGAATTGTTTATACCAATGGTAAAAAGATGACCAGTCTTCCAATTTTATGTCGAGCAATGAACTCCAGGCATAATTGTATGACACGGTCCTGACCGGCTAGCTTTGTCGGTTAACTCGTTTATTTTGATTCCTATATGAACTATTTTTTATGCACAGGGTACGAATTTTGCATAAAAGGCTGAGTCTGTTTTAGAAGTTTTAAATTCCTTGCAGGATGAACAGACTGTCACTACCGATGATATGTCAAGTAAAAACCGAGAAGTAGTGATGAAGATTCGTCTACTACTGCAAAGGTAGCTGATGCGTCGGACTTTGAGCCGTCCGCAAGGACCATTTCCGATCATTGGTCATCATTAAACATTGTAGTAGGCGTCCTTGATTTTTGAAAATCGTGTAGGGTAGTGTCGATGGCCGAGGAACGTAATTTTCAAGGGGATGACGATGATGACTTTATTCCAGCGGTATGGTGTTCCTATGTAGTGTCTCTTCATAAATTGTATATATCTTCGTATCGTTGAGCACATGAGCTTTAGTATTAGTTTAAAGGTTGTTTGGGCGATTCTGTTTTCAACGTTCTGTAATTCGGCTTCAGCCAGGAAGCATATGGTTGGGGTCATTGGGAATGCACCAACGCTGCGCTTAACGGCAGCGTGATAGGGGGGTTTTGAATTCTTGAATTTCGTTAAGCAGTTCTTTGTATTTATTTATTTATTGTAGTATTTATACAATTGGTAAAAATAATTGTATCGTCTGCGTATATTGAAAGTTTAATTGGTTTATATCTTAGAATAATGTTATTAAAGAGCTGGAAGGCAATCATGAGCAATACCACAGAGAGCGGCGATCCTTGGGGGATGCCATTGTGAAGAGTATATAAATTAGATAGAGTGTTGTTAACTCTTACTCGGATTGAACGGTTGACCATGAAAGCTGTAGTAGCTCTGAGGTAGGTGTTCACTAGGACGCAGAAGGCTCTCTAGCGTATAGAGGGATCGGTGTTCGTGCACTTCTTGCATTTGCTCGATGCAAAGCTCGTCGGATATGGCGTGGGTCTTCCTCCTCATCTATATGGTACACCCGTTCTACTACGAAAAGTTTTAAGTGCACTATCTGTTCTCTAAATGATTGGTTCAAAAGGTTTAGTAATCGGACATTAACAGACGGACCCTAAAAAGTAGTGTATTAGAGAGGCGGATACCAGCAATATAGGGTGGCTTAGGTGTAAGTTGCCCCCATTTTATACCCTCCCAACCTTGATAGCGCTTGTATATTCATTGGTTACCCCTTAACAATTCTTTTTATAACATTTCATAGGATATTGATGCGAATTCACGGTACTGGCAACAGACCCGGATTTTGTGGATTTATATATTCATAATAACCACTATTCATAATACAAAATTATCCAAATCAGTTCCTTTCATGGGTGTTCTTCTCAATTACAAGTTTTCCAAAACAAAATAAAGATAGTGCCCTCTTACGTTAGGTTAACCTTCATGCTTTCTTATACGCCGGTTTTAAAACTTCCACTTAAAATTAAATATAAAATTATATGCGCATACGTTTGCCGATATTGCGGCTTAATCACTTACGTACAGATCCTCGCTGCTGATTCGCTGGGCCCATCAAGATGCAGGTGCTGTGTAAAACGTTGTCAAATTAAATGCGCAGTTAATTCATTCTTAAATGGGATACACTCCGGCGGTATACAGATCGCTTTCTGTTTTCCAACTATATGAAAAAGAACATAACTAGTATAAGATAAGACCGTTTAGACTTAAAGTTTATTAATTTAATTAATGCAAGCGACTTCTCTGTCTATGGCTTTAAACGATGGCGGTCCTTAATGATTGCCTGCTCTTGCACCATCCGTATTCGTAATTTCTAAATTATATGGCTGGCAACACACGTGCTTCGGATCGGCTGACGAGCTTCTGCGGATCTCTCTTCAATGACGATGCCACACGTGGCCGGTGCGCGCTACGGCGGGCTTTCTTTTAGCAAAAAGGTAAATGCGGCTTTTCAGCGGCTGTGCGAGGCGGTTCAGATTTGGTGGATATCC